>NW_016107415.1:3697078-3764735 GCF_001604975.1 Cebus imitator
AAAGAGATAATGGCCACAAGTTTTTCAAAACTTAAAACTTCAGCCACAGATACAAAAACTGAGAGCACTAAACAGAATAAAACATAGAGAAATTTGTACCAGGCACATAGTATTTCAATAAGTGAAAAATAAAAATTCTTAAGATTGTGTCTTTACTTTGTTGATTGTTCCCTTTGCTATGTGCAAGCTTTTGAACTTGACATGATTCCATTTGTTCATTTTTGTTTTGGTTGCCTGTGCTTATAGAATACGACTCAATAAATCTTTGCCCAGACCAATGTTCTGGAGAGTTTTTCCATTGTTTTACTTTAGGAATTAGTAGTTTGAGTTCTTTGATTTAAGGCTTTAACCCATTTTGATTTGAGTTTTTATATCAAGTTTTTCCAGTACCATTTATTGAAGAGACTGTCCTTTCCTCAGTACGTGTTCTTGGCACCTTTGTCAAAAATGAGTTCACTGTAGATGTATGCATTTGTTTCTGGGTTCTCTATTTTGTTCCAATGGTCTACATATCTACTTTTATGTCAATACCATGCTGTTTCGGTTACCTGTAGCTCTGTAGTATAATTTAAATTCAGATAATTTTATTCCTTCATTTTGTTCTTTTTACTTAAGGTAGCTTTGGCTATTCTGGGTCTTTTGTGATTCTGTATAAATTTTACAATTGTTTTTTCTAATTCTGTTAGGAATGTCATTGATTTTTTTGATAGGGATTTTATTTAATCTGTGGATTGCTTTGGGAAGTATGCACATTTTAATAATATTGATTCTTCCCATCCATAAACATGGAATACCTTTCCATTGTTTTGTCTCCTCTTCAACTTGTTCCATAAATGTTTTATAGCTTTCATTGTAGAAGTATTTCATTAGTTTGATTAGGTAAATTCCAAGGTATTTAATTTGTGGCTATTGTAAATGGGATTAATTTATTTCTTTTTAAGAATGCCCTCTTTTGGTATATATAAATGTCACTTAGTTATGTATGTTGATTTTACATCCTGAAACTTTACTGAACTTCTCAGTTCTAATAGTTTTTTTGTGTGGAATCTTTAGATTTTTACCAGTATAAAATCATTATTATCTGCAAACAAGGATAATTTGACTTTTTCCTTTTTAATTTGGATGTCATTTATTTCTTTCTACTGTTCAATTGCTTTATCTAGGACTTCCAATACTATGCTGAATAATAGTGGTAAAAGTGGGCATCCTTGTTACATTTAAGATTTTAGGGAAAACCGTTTCATTTTTTTCCCATTCACTATGATACTAGCTGCAAGTCTGTCATATATGGCTTTTATTATGTTGAGATATGATCCTGTATACACAGCTTTTCAGGGTGTTTATCATGAAGGGATATTGAATTTTATCAAATGATTATCCAGTATCAATTGAAATGATCATATGATTTTTGTCTTTCATTGTGTTGATATGATGTATCACATTAATTTCAATATATGGAACCACCTTGGCATCTCTAGAATAAATCCCACTAGGCATGATGAATTATCTTTTTAACTTGTTGTGGCATTCAGTTTGCTGGTATTTTGTTGCAAAATTTGTGCATCGATAACCATTAGTCATATCGGCCTGTAGTTTTTTTTTGTTTTTTTTTTTTTGACGTGATGTTGTCTGATTTTGACATCAGAGTAATATAATACTGTCCTTGCAGAATGAGTTTGGAAGTATTCCATCCTCCTCTATTTTTCTGAATATTGTGACTATAATCTTCTTAGTTCTTCTTTAAATATTTGGTAGACTTCGGACGTGTCCCAGCTTTTCTTTACTGGGAGACTTTTTACAGCTTCAATCTCATTGCTTGTTATTGTTTTGTTCAGATTTTGAATTTCTTCATAGTTCAATCTTGGTAAGTTATATGTGTCTAGGAATTTATTCATTTCTCCTAGATTTTCCAGTTTATTGGTATATAGTTGCTCATAGTAGCCACCAATAATCCTTTGAATTTCTGTGGTATCAGTTGCAATGCCTCCTTCATCTCTGATTTTATTTATTTGGATCTTCTCTCTTTTTTTCTTAGTCTAGCTAATGATGTATCAATTTTGTTTATATTTTTGAAAGCCGACTTTTTGTTTCATTGATCTTTTGTATTGTTTCCTTTGTTTTAATTTCATGTATTTATTCTCTGATCTTTATTATTTCTTTTCTTCTGCTAATTTTGAGTTTGGATTGCTCTTGCTTTTCTAGTTCTTTAAGATGCTATGTTTGGTTGTTATTTTGAAGTTTTTCTTCTATTCTGATGTAGGTGCTTACAAACTTCCTTATCTCATAAATATCTTAATTGTAGCAGTGGTTACAGGACAATATGTACTTGTCAAAACTTGCAATATTGCTCAGTAAAAAGGGGGAATATTACTATATATAAGTTATACTTTTAAAAATTATGGATGCATACAGAAATACTGCAAGGGAAAATAGCTATTTGGAGGTATTTGAATTCAATCTTTAAATCTTTATATGATTGTCATTAGAGCTTAATTTTAGAAAATAAAATATATACATCATGTCTGTAGTCTTAGCAGTTAGAGAAGCCAAGGTGGGTAGATTACTTGAGGTCAGGAATTCGAGACCTGCCTGGGCAACATGGTGAAACCTCACCTCTCCTAAAAATATAAAAACTAGTTTGGTGTAATGGCACATGCCTGTAATCCCAGCTACTTGGGAAGCTGAGGCAGGAGAATCATTTGAACCAGGGAGGCAGATGTTGCAGTGAGCCAAGATCATGACACTGCACTCCAGCCTGGGTGAGAGAGCGAAACTCGATCTCAAAACAAAAAAAAAAAACAAACAAACAAAAAAAGAAAACTACAGATGCTATAGAGGGTTCTAAGGTGTAATCTCACTATGATTAAATCCCTTTATTTGTATTTATGCCTGACTGTGTGAACCTAGCCACAGTCAAGAAACTACAACGAGGAATCATAACAATTCAAATAATTTGTTTTACAAATTAGGAAAGTGAGATCTGGAGAAGGGAAGTAACTTTCCTAATATATACACTGTGAGTTGGGAACTGGATTTGAGATTCTACCTTGAAATTCCTAAGTCTACGGTATCATTAATAGTTAAATTTAGAACCAAAGGCCTCTAAATCATGATAGATTCAAATAGCTCTGACACTTCTTCTTGTACTGTGTTTACCACCCACCACTTTAGAAATGCTACTTTTGCAATCCTAACGTTGAAGTGTTTAGGAAACTCTCATTGCAAGCAGCGATGCTCTTCCTTTTTGATAGTACTGCTTCCAACACGCTTTCCTGTAATTAACAATATTAATGCAAATTTGATACAGCCAGTAGAAAGTGGAGATTTTTTTCCCTTATAAAGCATAAAACAGTCTTGCATAGTAAATCTCAAGTTATCCTTTTAATCAGGCATAGAAAAAATAGTTGGACATTTACATATGGAGACTCGAATGGAGCAGGGAGACATGCTACGGCCATAAAAATATCTTCTAAATAGTGGACTAGCCTCTCTACTCCTAAGAATGACAGTTTGCTGTGAATAAGAAATTTCTTTTCAGTGTTGCTGATTACTTTCTTACTAAAAGATAATGTTATATACTTTCTGATGTCTGATCTACTTTTGTATTCTCTCCCAAGTCTATGTGTCCTAAGAATATAAGTTGTTTTCTGGGTATATGATTTTTTCATTTTGGTCTTTGTTTTTGTTTGCTTTGTTTTGGTTTGGTGTTGTTTTTGGAGACACCAAAAACCAGGGTCTTGCTTTGCCACCTAGGGTGGAGTGCAATGGCACAATCACAGCTCACTGCAACCTCAACCTCCTGGGCTCAAGTGATCCTCTTGCCTTAGCCTCCTGAGTAGCTGGCACCACAGCCATGCACCACTACACCCAACTATTTTTTTTTTCATTTTTATAGTTCATTTTGGTCTTAACTATCAGCTTGCTGCTCTCTCCCTCTGAGCCTAATTTACTCCTTTTAAGTTGCAAGGCTAGATGACTTTAAAGCAGATAACTTTGGTTCAAATTGTGACATAGCTCTTGTGACCTTGGCTAAATTAATGAAATAGTATAAAGTGGGATAATGATATTTCACAAAGCCTCCTTGAGGGTTTAAACAAGAATGCCATCAGCTGAAATAAAGTATGCTCTCCAGATGTCATTTCTCTCTGATCCCTAGTCTTAGGTTTCTTTGTGTATACACAGATTCATCTGTGTATTTCTAATGCTGTGCTTCTATGCTCTCTGGTCTGAGCATCGCCTATGTGTTTCTCTAGAGTCGTCTACACTTCTGCCACTCCACTCTCCAACCTGCTCTGAGTATGTCCTGGGGTCTGTTAATGAGAACTTCATTAATGGGTTACTTCACGCTTTCACTCCATGTCGGGGTTGTCCAATGGGAGGTACTGGTAGGAGATTGGAGGTTGGGTTGAATGTGAGATCAGAGGTTTTTTGGTTTTTTTTTTTCAGCTCCTTCCTTGACAGGCTAGAGTGAGTTGGCAATGTTTTTCTACCAAAAGTCACAACCCCTATCAGAAGCCCTTTATGTACAGCTTCTATGTTTTGTCCCATATTTTATTAATTCCTTGCTCTCCTTGCCCTTCAGACTTAGAAGTGGCAATTCTGTTCTGTGTAGCTTTGGGAAACTGCACTGTCTTGCTGTCACTGCCATTTTAAATCTTGGCCATACTCTTGTAAATAGCACCTTTTAAAAACTCTCCTCTAAATACCTATTATTATCTGATAAAGATCCTGCATGATGCACAGGCATCATGGATCCTGTACAACTCAAATGTGGTATCATCCAAATGTTCCAATTATCATTTATTCACACTGTCAGGACCAGGTTCAGAGACATCTCCAGGAACCTACAAAAGGAGATCACAGGAAACTAGGGAGGAGGCAGGATGTGACTGACCGACTTTTTCACTTCTAATTAGGGATCAGATCTCAATGGGGAAAATGACAGGAAAATACATCAGAATAATTAGAAAGACATGGCTGATTTATTTAAAAATAAATTTAAATAGATTATTTTAAGTGGAAAAGTATTTAGGAAAAGTCAAAGAGAGATAACCTCACTTCAGCACATTTTAAAGATAAAAGAAAGGGAGATCTCACTTATTAGGATGCAAGCCAAAGAGGTAAGACATTAACATACTTATTTTAATACATCTATTCTGTCATGATTCTCAGAATAGATTTGTTAATGAAAACTTTCCGCCTTCTGGGAGGGAGGCTAATGATTGTATATTTCAGGGAAAAATAGTCTCCTAAAGTATAACTCTAAGAATAATATTTCTTAAAATAATATCTATCATAGCATGTGATATAACTTTGCAAAAGGAAATTCACCAGCAGACCAGGAAAACATTATCCAAGTGCTTCTCAATAGTAAGCCTTTGGTGGTCACTGAAGAACTATTTCATAATTACCAGTGGAGAGTAAACAGTAACTAAATATATTTCAGCCAGGTATATTTGAAGACATGATGTCAAATTAAGTGCATAACAGGATTAAAACAACTTAACAACCTTAAGTCACTTTCAATGTTCTCAATCTCTTTCTGTGAGATTATTCGATGTCATTTTATTTTTACTGAATGTTTTACCTTGTAGGTGAAATGGAACCCACATACCAAATTAAAGTGGGAGGAAATGAAACCTATAGACAGATAATTTATATCTGCCTAACACTCAACCTGAAACTGATGTAGATATGGTTATTTAGAAGAGCATCTCAATTTGCCTCTTTACTTCTCCTTGGCTAGCCTAGCATAAAAGAAAAAAAAAAATTTGTCTGCTTTCAAATAGGATGGTTTTATTTTTTAGTTTAAAGGCTCATATGTGATAAGAAGAGACTTAAAACAATTCACTGGCTTAAAAAATAGAGTTTATTTCTTACTCATTTAGGTGTCCATGGTACTTGTCTCAAATCAGGAGATAGTTCTACTCACTAAGTCAGTTGGGGACCTTGGTGGAAGCTCTGGTGTCTTCAACATATGGTTTGTTCAATAGTGTGGCTATTTGAAGAAGCAAATACCACTTCAGTGCTTGGACCAGAACTTAGCCACAAAGCCACTGCAAACTCAAGGGGCCAAAGAAAAGCAGTCCAAACATATGGCCAGGAAGAAATGTGGCATAAACTGTTGTGGATAGCTACCTTTTTAGTTAGAAAATGAAAACTTTGTGGAGAAGCAGGGGGTTATTGGGAACTGCTGTTAACCGGTTGAGTACCTGGGCCAGAAAAGATCTTCCAGTGCTCTGATTAGAAATCCTTGAGATATAGGACATACATAATAGTGTATATGAACATATATTAATATTTTAGTTTTATAATTTGTAAAACCTTCTTATTGAGATATGACCTATATATCCCTTATTCCTTCTGAATATCAGTATTTTTGTCACAAGGATCCGTAAAATACATCACTATCACCTATCAATCAGTTCTGTTTTAAAAAATTAACTGAATGCCATATGTACAGAGCTTGGCAACTAAGCTGATCAAAAAACGATGGTTTCCAGCAAGGCAGTGGTTCACACATGTAATCCCAGCACTTTGGGAGGCTGAGGCATGCAGATCACTAGGTCAGGAGTTCGAGACCATCATGACCAACATGGCGAAACCTCATCTCTACTAAAAATAAAAAAATTAGACAGGCGTGGTGGCACGTACCTGCAATCCCAGCTACTCAGGAGGCTGAGGCAGGAGAATCACTTGAGCCTGGGAGGTGGAGGTTGCAGTGAGCCAACATCACACCACTGCACTCCAGCCTAGGCAACAGAATGAGACTACATCTCAAAAAAAAAAAAAAAAAAAAAAAAAAAGGATGATTTCCTCTTTCACTTTATTGGACCAAATGTCTTGATTGGTTTTTGTTGTTGTTTGGTTTCTACCGCTGTTTTGCCTTTGCTCTTTTCTCCTCATCCTGAATTCTTAATGTTTATCATGTTTATCACAAATCTTCATTCTACCTATCATTCTAGGATAGCACCTCAAAGATCAACCTATGCTTGAAGCCTTTCCAGATTCTTTTACCTGGTTTTCCCCTCCATTGTTTGCCAGTAACATTTTATTTGTAACACTGACGATGTTATCACCACCCACCTTGAACTGGAGTTTGTTTTTCTAAAATGCTTTGTATTTTTGAAAATATTAGATAAACTTCAGAACTCTCACTTAGATGTTTCCTTGAAAATGTGGGACTTGAATTGATCCTTGAAAGATAAGAATTATTTAAATAAGTGATACAAATCTAGCAAAACAGAAGGAAGCAAGATGAAGTATTAAAATTTTTTTAAATGATCGCTTCTCAGCCTTTTGGCTAAGATCAAGTGTAAAAATTTTTTAAATGATAAATGAGAGAGTGTATTAGTCAGGATTCTCTAGAGGGACAGAACTAATAGGATTATATATATACACACGCACACATGTATATGTATGTGTGTGTGTATATATATATATATGTATTATACATATATATTATATATATATAATATATATATATATATATATATATATAATATATTATAGCCTTTACTCAGATAGAAAGATGGCATTTCTCTCATTCTGTAGGCTGCCTATATATATATATATATATATATAAAGGGGACTTTATTAAGTATTAACTCACAGGATCACAGGGCCCTAAAACAGGCTGTCTGCAAGCTGAGGAGCAAGGAGAGCCAGTTCGAGTCCCAAAACTGAAGAACTTGGAGTCCAATGTTCCGGGGCAGGGAGCATCCAGCACAGGAGAAAGACATAGGCTGGGAGGCTAGGCCAATCTTGTCTTTTCACGTTTTTCTGCCTGCTTTATATTCTAGCCTTGATGGCAGCTGATTAGGTTGTACCCACCCAGATTGAGTGGATCTGCCTTTCCCAGCCCACTGACTCAAATGTTCATCTCCTTTGGTAACACCTTCACGGACACACCCACGATCAATGCTTTGCATCCTTCAATTTAATCAAGTTGACACTCAGTATTAACCATCACAGAGGGTAATGCTGCTAATCCATTACCAATAATCAATCACCAGCAATCAATGATCAACTGCTATCAGCTGTGAACAAGGTACCTCGTTACAAATTAAGTATATAAAGTTGTGAATGATGTCTGCTCTGTTTTGAAGGGGGTTATGTGAAATGAAGTTTCTTTTTACTGGTGGAACAGGATTTGCATTAATCTATCCATGTTTGTTCATTTTCCTTCCCTAGAGATTAAGTCAACATATGTTCACATCAATTGGTTAGGATTAAAAATTCCATTTATGGCCATAGATTTTGTGGTGATTACTGAACCCTAGCTGAACTTAGAAGCAAACTCAAATTTCACTCCTGTTTTCAACAATCAAGAAGAGAACCTTAATTCTTGCTTCATGCTCAGATACATATACTCCTGGGGCACTATAATGATATGCCACTGTAATATGTCAATCCAAAGAACAAGCGTAATTTATTTTCTAAAATGTTATTCTAAAATATTGACTTTAAAAATGAAAAAACAGATAAAATACTAACTTTAGAATAAACAAATTCAGATAGATGATGGAATAGAATGTTAAAACCGCACATATATCTTGAAACAAAACATCAGAGTACATAAAAATCGCATAGTTTTAGTGGCTGTTTCATGCTTCTTCCAGAAGTCTTAGGTTACACATCAGCTCTCTACTACTTCGAGGAATGCTTCACTGGAAAAATCTTAGACTCTCTATTTTCATTTATATAACAGAAATATGATCATGCCACTGCATAGGCAACAGAGCAAGACTCTGTATCTAAAAACAAAAACACAATTTTTTAAAAACCACAAATATCAGATTATTGAGCCCAATAGTTTTGTTTTGATTTTCTCCCTCCAGTCATCTGAAGAACATGTTAGAATGTGGCTCCAGAGTGGGAGCAATGTGGAGCAACGCATGTTTCTTGGTGGCAGGTCTGGGATCATGGATTAAGGGACTCTGTGGATCCCTTTGTGGGATTATGGACTCAGTAGGGATTATCATAAGCTACTGCGCTTGTCAGCCTGGCCAAGTTGCATCAAGCCTGCTAACAATTACATTTCTGACTGAAAGCCTAAGACTTTTTTTTTTTTCCTGGGGGGAAATGACTGTGAATTTCTCTTCTAAAACTTCCACACAAAGCACTCTGAAAGGGCCTTCAAGTGGCTCTCTCCTTCAGAAAAATCAATGTCAGAAACTTAGTCCTCGTTATCTTGTAATACCAGGCTGTACCATTTTGTTCACTTCAAAACCACTTTTATAAAGGTTTGCTATTATTATCTGATGATGTGCCATTATGTAAATGTCTGGAAAGAACTTTCTATCCAACTTGAGATGCTAGATCAATAGAATAAGTGCATGCTCTCATTTCTTGCGAGTTATCTTTTGTTATTTGGAAGCTCTCTATTTTCAATTTTCTGAATTAAGAGAGTGCTTAGTCTCTAAATACAACTTCATTCATTCTGACTGTGTTTCTCTAGACATCACTGGGCCTTCCCCAGTATTAGGATTCAGTGGGTTCTTCTAGAAACACTTGCCACAGACAGCAATCGGACAATCAGAAGCAACTCTATTTGCTGCTATAACATATTCCACTGCCCATACCTGAAAAGACAACCTTCATGAATAGCAGAGAGCAGCTGAAAATAGTCCTGGCAATTACATAGTAATACCCTAGTGGTGCTTTTCGGAATGAGTGCTATACCACAGTGGCTAAACATGTAGTCTCTAGTATCAAGCAGATCTAGGCAAATTTATGCTGTGCCACTTAATGAAGTTTAATTTTGGACAAATTACTTAAGTAAATCACCATTTCCTAATTTGTAAAAGGGGTACTATGAGGATACCAATCTTATAAGTTTCTTGTGGTAATCAATTAACACCATATTTGTATGACAGTTGTTTATGGTCCTAGCACTAGTATTATGCTGTAGTATTCTGGTTTGAGACTTGTTTTTTTGTTGCTGTTGTTATTGCTCCTTAATTTCCACCTATTTCTTTTTGGTAGGCCTAAATTTTGAAACTGTCAACTTGAACATTTTACTGTTAGGCTCTGAAATTTTGTATGGTCCTACCAAGCTAGAACTCCTTGTCACCTATTTTGACCAGCCTATTTGAACACTAGACTTTCCTGAACTTTCAAGTATGGTTACGTACTCTGGATTAAGATATCAACTTCATTACATACATACATTTTTCTGCACATACATTGTCTTTTATTTTGTTCTTTTGCCAGCCCAGCCATTCCACTCATTGTTTACCAGCCCAGCCATTCCACTGATTGCTCAGCTTGGCCCCTGTCCCTCCTTGTGTACCCTGTTCTATAGCTGTGCACCACCTAATACAGTCTAGCGTGTGGTCTAGTGCCAACCCCTAGACTGTAAGATCATTTTCTCATATTACAGGGTGCCCTGGATTCTTTAAGCTCTAACATCTCTCTTGATAACATAACAAACTGTATATCAAGAGGAGAAAATAAAATGTGAATGACCAGAAGTCACAAGCTTTTTGACCTTAACTGACAATCTTTGGGACAGAGATTTTTATCTTTTCTGGCACATGCACAGTTGGTTATATTCTATACCCAGATAAAAAGCCATGAGCCTTTTTTTCTCCTCCAACTGGATTTATTCAATATTTGTGTGATGGATGAGATTCAAGGCAAGAAATGAGATTGTTTAATGCCAGATTTGCAAGCTGGTTGTTAAGAAGTCTCTATTCAGTGATTTCTTTGAAAGTTTGGGAAAACTCAGGGTAGACTTTAGATGAATGTACGCAGTATGAAGAGTGAGGTGATACTCCCCACTCACAATGAGAAGACAATACAACACTTTTATATTCTTGCCCTTGATCATTATCCAGGATAAGTATGTATTAAACGCTTGTTCCCTTCAGAACTTCATGCCAATTGTAGTGGCTCATGCCTGTAATCCCAGGACTTTGGGAAGTTGAGGTGAGAGGATTGCTTGAGGCCAGGAGTTTGAGATAAGTCTGTGAAACATAGCAAGATTGCATCTTTACAAAAACAAAAATAAAAAATTTAACCAGGCATGGAGGTGCATGTCTGTAGCTCCAGCTACTTGGCTGAGGCAGGATGATAACTGATGAAACAAAAAGAGTAAACTATTAATTGTGGAATCTGAGTGATGGATATTTAAATGTTCATGGCAAAATTTCTTCAATTTTAAATATGATTGAGACGTGAATGGTAAAATGTTAAAAAAATGTTAATAAACAAATATCTCAGTGATTCATTGGTTTGGTAGACTTAACAGATTCATATAGATCTTACTCATTAATAGGAAAGGAGTCATTAAAATATTTGAGGCTGTTCTGACAGACATAATCCTTTAAGCACCAACAGATATACACACATGCATACATATATACATATTTATATTATATATCTTAAAAGCTATTAGAAATTTGAAGAGAAATTGATAGAAGCACAATTATCATTGAATATTTTGGCAAAACTCTCATATCAGAAATACACATCTGAAGAACATTTTTATCTCAACCTATTCTTAATACCAAAGTCTGTCCCCTTCATCTGTCTTCACTTCATAATTGTGCTCCTGTAATTCATGGACTACCTAAATTGAATCGTTTGAAATATTAATTAAATCTGCAGATTACAAGAACCACTGTATTAATCTCTAAGGGGCTGAGTCCAGAAATCTCTTCTCCTAGCAATTCTCATGACTTGGAGCTTAGACCATTTATTGTGGTAACTAAGGAGTTAAATTTTCCTATGTTTTTGCATAGTATATACGAAATAGGTGCCACGTTCAGAACTTTATATGACTTTAAATGGCAAGAAGCCTGTTTCCCCAAATTCCTATCTAAAATATTCACCCCACTTGATCCTATACCTATTATTTATACATAAGATTCAATGGTTAAAGTATATTTCTTCCAATAAAGGCTCTTCCCATTTTAGATTAGACATAATACTAAAAGGATTAGCATGATATTTATATTATTAACAGGTCCTTCTGGCTCATGAATGAATTGCTTTTGTAGTTTCCAATCCAACAGCCAGTTGGAAGCAGGTAAAGAAAGGCAGGATGAGAAAAGCATGGGAGGACTGGGCATCATGTGGGAATGGAAAGGTGAGTAGGGCAAGAAAAAATGGAAACGCCCTGAAGATGAGCTGAGCCTAATTCATTTGGGTGGCCCAATTTGCTTCATATTCAAAGGGAAAAAGACACTATTTACTCATGTGCCAAGGCGGGGGCCGCCAAACATGAAGTTCTAGCACAGGAAGGAAGAGTTCGTGGCAGTATTACTGATTGGGCCCCATCTTAACGGAGACATCAACATATTCACCAAATTGTTCTCATTTTTCTCTCCTTCAGTGACTTCATACTTCCCTGTGGGTATCCTCCCCATAAGACATACAGGTTCCTGCCTTTTCCCACTTCAGAATTGATATCGGATATTCTGAGTCCTAATGCCAGGTTATTTCTGCCAAAGGAGTAAAACTTGAAGGCAGAATCCAGTCAGGTGAAAGAAACCACACGAGTAATTAATTTTAACTGAGAGGCCTTAATAAAAAAGATTTTTAACTAGGTACAAAGTTAGCTAGCAACCTGAAAAGGCAGTAAGAGGACATTAAGGAATCAAGGTGGAAGCAGTTGCAGGAAACAGCTTCCACTACTAACAGTAAGGTAACAAAGAGAAGGTATGAGAATTATTAAAATGTAAACTCTTTGAGGAAGCTAAACTCAGATCATTGAGGAGGGGCTGCTGCTCAGCTGGGGCTGGTGTCTCTGATCTTGGAGGAGGGGCCTCATGGGGATGGAGTGCAGAACTCCAAAGTGAAGTCATTGCTTGGCTACTGCTGGTGTCTGTTTTGAAGCGGGGCCTTTGGAGGAGGGGCCTTTGGAGGAGGGGCCTCATTGGGCTGGGGTGCAGATCTCTGAGGAGGAGATACTGGCCTCCTGGTGCTGGTTTCTCTCAGTGAGCACAAACGGCTGATACTACAAGTGCTAGAAAAAATTGCAAACTGAATCTGCTGTTAGGGAAGGAGCGGCTGCTATTGGAATAAAGTAGCAATGCTGGGTACAACTGACAGGGGCAGAAAGCAAAAAAGCAAACAGGGAGGAGTCAGTCCCTTCTTCTGCCAGCCTTGAGCCTCCCTCTTGGTAGAGCCTCACAAAAAGCCAGTTGTCACAGCAGAGAGGTGGTTGCAGAGTTCCAGATAACAATGACAAGAGCAATCTCTAATTATAATTGAATCACAGGGATCAATTCCAGAGCATCCTTATTCTCCACAGTTCAGCTGACCAGGAATTCATGCAGACACACATCAGGATGTAAAAATGATCCGATTCTAATTAAGGCATAGGTTTTTTTTTTCTTTTTTTTTTTTCATTAACACTAGATCTGCATACTCTCATTTATTTTCCAAAATAAAATATTATTATTCATAGGGTCTGGGTGACATTCAAGGTGAACTCAAGAAGCACCCCTCCATATGTACAAAAGATTAGGATTTGCACAATTTACAGAAAGTTCTGCAACACTAAAATTGTGTTTATTAACTATGAGCCATAGTATAAATGTTTAGGGGAAAATATCCAGCAAAGCATATGTTGGGTTAACACCCTGAAAATGTCTGTGATACAGAAGTCCATGTTCATTTCAAAGGCATTCTGCACAGTAGGTTTGTTGCTATATATAGTGTTATATTGAATTTCATTGGCTTTCTGCTACAACTGCCTTAGAGAGAGAATTAGAGATGAAATAACCTTTTAGGCTTTCATCAAACCCAGTAATTATTTTCTATACCTATGGCAAACATAAAAAATGCTCCCAAGTAATTTTCCTTTTGGTTCCTCAAGTCACTGACAGGTCCTTGAAAAGCCCATTTTGCTGCTTTCTCTTCGTTTTTGAAACACTAAATCCAGGAGTCAAAAAAGCACCTAAAAGTGACAGATAATTAGTGAATCTTGTTAAGTCATATGTCAATGGATAGATGGACAGATAGGTAAGTGAATGAACGAAATGGTATGAATGAAGCAGCTTCCATGATTCCATGTGAATTATAGGAAACCTGTTATGATTTTCCACTGTAAGTTGAGAGAGAGTGACAGTTAATTTTATGTGTCAACTTGACTGGGCCACAGTGTACCCAAATATTTATCCAAATATTGCTCTGGATGTTTCTGTGAGAGTGTTTTTGGATAGAATTAACATCAAATGCTCTCCCTAATGTGGTGGGCCTTGTTCAATCAATTGGAGACCTAAATAGAAAAATAAGAAAAAGGACCGATTTTCTTCCGAGTAAGAGAATTCTCCTGCATGCTTATAAACTGAGCTATTGGTTTTTTCCTGTCTTTGTGTTTGAACTGAAACACTGGCTCTCCCTGGGTCTTGAACCTGCCAGTCTTTGAGATAGAGACTATACCATTCATTCTCCTTGTTCTCAGTCATTTGGAATCAGAATAGAACTTTACCACTGACTCTTCTGTCTCCAAATTGCAGATTCACTCTCTAGATCTTGGGACTTGTTAGACTCTATAATCATGTGAGCCACTCTTTTATAACAAATTTATCTCTCTCTCTCTCGTGTGTGTGTATACTTACATATATAATTACATAAAATTTATAAAATGTATATTTATAAAAAGATTTGTATTTATATTAATACACATACAGCACAAGAAAAAATGGAAATGTGTTGGAGATGAGCTGGGCCTAATTCATTGGGGTGGCCCAACTTTCTTCGTGGTCAAAGGGAAAAAGACACTATTTACTCATATGTTAAGGTGGGGCCGCCAAACATGAAGTTCTAGCACTAGGAAGGAAGAGCTCATGGCAGTCTTACTGATTGGGCCACATCTTAACGGAGATATCAACATATTCACCAAATTGTTCTCATTTTCCTTTCCTTCAGTGACTCCATACTTCCCAATGGGTATCCTCCCCATAAGACATGCAGGTTCCTGACTTTTCCCACTTCAGAATTGATACTGGATATTCTGAGTCCTAATGCCAGGTTATTGCTACCAGATGAGTAAAACTTTAAGTCAGGATCCTGTCAGGAGAAAGAAACCACCAGAACTGTGTTGCTTCTGTTTTCTAGAAAACTCTGACTAATACAGACAATGACTCAAATAAATGAAACAAGGAGACAAAATGAAGAACCTCTTGGCTTTTCAAGCTGAACTTGCCATTTGTATGATTCGTTTCTTCTGTGATGCCACTGTTATAATAATCGCCACCACTACAAGCTGCCATTTATTATTCACTATCTGCCAACAGTGTACTATCCATTTTACCCATTCGATCTCATTCATTACTTTTGAAACATTTTGAGGAAAAATGTCCCGAGGCTGAGTGAATAATAACTTGCCTATGGTTACATGTTTAATAATAGGCAAACCCTACATTTCAATCTATGCTCTTCCGATTTCAAACTTTAAATTCTTAACCAGTCGTGGATGCAACATTAAACACAAGGAAAGCCTTTAGCCAAACATTTCCTTATTTCCCCTTTTCAGTTTCCTCCCTTCTATAGAAATTAGGCATTAACTATGATGTACTTTAGTGCCCCTTGCAGCTCCTCACAGCCATAAATTCCATGATTCTTAATCAGTAGATACAAGGAATGCAGTACTCCAGCTGCTACTGGAGCCATGGCCATATGAGTGCAATGTCAAGCACAAAGTCAGCACTTGTTCAGAACCTCACAGTGCTGTGGGTGAGTTAGAAGATCCTCTTACAGAGCAATTTGGAGAGCCTTTGACTACCCTCAAGGATTGTGCCTATTATTCCTGTGTGATTGTTTCCTCTAGTAATTTTACACTTTTAATCTAGCTAAATGTAGATAAAATGTGGCATTAGAAATTATGTTTTGTTGCTTTTTATTTTCTTTCTTTGCACCCTTTCTTTCCTCTCGGAATATCTCATGATTTGCTGATGTCCTTTTTATGCTCCGGGTCCTCCTTTCTCCATCAGACTCCCATCCCAAGGACCCTGACTCCTGGATCTTGCCTCGAGTGCTTTACCTTTCCTGTTCTGGATGTTCTAAATATCAAAGCTTCTTATTCATTCTTTATCTTATTTATTATCCCCTTGGACCCCAAAAATGAATCTGGCAGACTAAAGAGGTTTTCCAATGAAGCTGTTATATAAACTGTTAAATTTATTGTTATCAAGAAAAAAAAAGGTTTTATTGCCAGATAACTTTAGAAAAGATGAAAATAGGCTGAGCTGGGGGGCTCATGCCTGTAATCCCAGCACTTTGGGAGGCCGAGGCGGGTGGAACACCTGGGGTCAGGAGTTCGAGACCAGACTGGCCAACATGGTGAAATGCTTTCTCTACTAAAAATGCAAAAATTAGCCAGACCTGGTGGTAGGCACCTGTAATCCCAGCTTTTCGGGAAGCTGAGGCAGGAGAATGGCTTGAATGCGGGAGGAGGAGGTTGCAGTGAGTCGAGATTGCGCCATTGCACTCCAGCCTGGGAACAAGAGCAACACTTTGTCTCAAAAAAAAAAAAAAAAGATAAAATTAAATACAGCTGTGCTACTTTCTTTGCCACAGAACTCCTCAGTGCCTTTAATATCAAATGTGTCCATTTAAACTTCAAACAGAAGTTTATGCAACAGATCTCACATTTGATTTTATCTTGTAACCCTCTTTGCTCAGAGCATTCTGTAGGACTAAAGTTCCACGGAACACATTTTGGAAAATGGTAAAATATACCTGACATATAAATGAGTAAGTGTGTTTGCCTTTCTATAACACGTATTTAAACAGAAATTAACTTCCTTTCCTTGGTGGGGATAGCTACTGTCGACTCTTCATGCAAGAGAGCAGTCTGTGAGGTAATAACCAGTTACAGAAGAGTCAAGAAGTTCTGAGTATCTTAATCATCACATGATTTCAAGAAACATCATGCTTCTGCACCCAGGTAAAAGTTCAAGATATTAAAGCAAATTATTCACTTACTCATTCTCAATAATGTAATGCATTTAATCTAGTCTTTGGTAAATCATTTTTATAAAACTTAGTCACATCATATCAATATCTCAGAGGCCAACTTCTAACCTGTGTGAAACTTTTTGATATTATAGGCATGGTTACAATGAATAATCTGATACAAATGTTATGTGTTATATTTATATGCTATCTGTACCAGATAACATAAGGCAAGGAAGTGTAGCTCAAAAATCCATGCGCCTCTTTAATATTGATAGAGTGCTGAATTGTTTTCCCTTAGGTTGGACCAAGTCGATGTTATACATTTATAATGTCTTATTTAAAAAAATTAATTTTCCAAGTGGACTCAGTGGCTCACACCTGTGATCAAAGCACTTTAGGAGGCAAAGGCAAATGGATCACGAGGTCAGGAGATTGAGACCATCCTGGCTAACATGGTGAAACACCATCCCTACTAAAAATAAAAATTAGCCAGGTGTGGTGGCTGGTACCTGTAATCCCAGCTACTCAGGAGGCTGAGGAAGGAGAATCACTTGAACCCTGGAGGTGGAGGTTGCAGTGAGCAGAGATCACGCCACTGCACTCCAGCCTGGGTGACAGAGCAAGACTCTGTCTCAAAAGTAAATAAATAAATAAATAAACAATTGTACTATGAGATTGAATATTTTATATTTAAACCTTATCTGCTATAAGTTACATAGACATATTCTTTGCCTCCTTTTATATTGTTTCAGGTAATTATTATTGCTTTTATTCATTAAATTCTAAGAGTTATCTAGAACTTTTTTGGTTTTAGATCTGAGGTAATAATCTATTTTTGGGACTCATTTATTAAAATGTAAGCATTATTTGGATTCTGCATAAATCTTTCACTAATTCATATACTTCAGTTACAGCAAGCCTAACCCATAGACAGTATAATACAAATATTTATATTAATTGTCATCATAAAAGGAGTTATTTTTATCATAATTTCTTGGATTTGATAGAGTTTGTTACTCAGATCTTGTTTGCAGATATTTTATATCTTACTGGCCAGCTATTAAACTGATATATTATTTTTAATAACTAGAAACTTGTTCATAAAGACATGTCTTCAGCAGAAGAGCTAATTCTGGAAAATTCACGTATACAGGGTAAATTAAAATCATTAGAAACAAAATACACAATTGAAAAATGGTAGATCATAATGGACATTTGACTTGTAAAATTGTGACTCTTTAAAAAACAGAACATGTTTGAGGATTTCTGTTGGATATTTAAGCTTTGATTAATGCTATTTGATTATCAATAGCATAGAAAGGAAGAAGAGCCAATTCTAAATAAAATGATGTATGTAATCTGCTTATCTATAATTAGAGAGAGGCATTTATATTTGACAATGGTTTTAAATAGTTTCCTGATACTCTCAAGGGTTGATCTGGTAATTAGCTAATAGGTAAATTGGTTAAAAAATAAGTTATTTAAAATGTTTTTCCTTTTTTTTTTTGGCTGGTCTCATGTTGTATGCAAAGTGACAAAGAAAATTCCTGACTGCTGAGCTGTGGGCAGATGAGAATAAATAAGCACGGGGGAAGATATGGAATCTGTGGACTTAGCTCTTGGCCAGACCTATTCCCTATGCTTGGCATATGGCACTGTCTTGCTCTAGGACACAGGCCTTTATGCCCTCATAGTCATCTTTGACATTAGCTTTCTTAATGACTTGCATTGGACATCCACCATTGGACTTCAAAAATAACCTAGGCTCCTTTTTTCTCTTCCCTGTCTGCGTTCTGAACACGTTGAGATACAAAGGTGTGGGAAAGATAAGAGATTAAATATCGGCATCATCCTTTAGAAAGGCTGAGAAAGAATCATGTTGTTGTGGAAGCCAAATGGGCCACTTACTTGAATACCAGGAGTAGGCAGATATACCAAAGGAGACATGGTCATCCAAAGCCCACCTAAGAGCTGGTCCCTGGAGAAACAGGCAAAAATATTTCCTTTCTGAGTTTGACTCGCTCTCAAGAAGGGCTTAGCTGAGTCAAGTATGCCCAGTTATACTCATTAAATTTGCCAAACAGCAATGCTCTCTATCTTCCCAATGGGAAAGAGAGGAAATGAGTACAGATATGTTTGGGAGAATCCTTATGAAACCTGGGAGGGAAAAAAGCCGCACTCCATGCTTGCATCCGGGTTGTTGTTGCTTTTCCTTTTATTAATGGCCTAATTGGTCCCTAGGAAAAAGAGATGTAGGAGAGATGCCTCAGCAAGGAGAAACTAGATGCATGTTTACCCTAAACTTTCTATGTTTTCTGATCATCTTACTTCATAGAATGTAGATACCCACTTGAAAAGGCAGCAGGGAATTCTAGACTTTCCTTAAAACTTGAAATTTAACCCATAACAAATAATACCTAATATTTTTTGTTTTTAAGTAATTAGAAAAGTAATTTTACTGTTTAGTTGGTAAAATAGCCAGATGTTTTTCAAGTGTCATTCTCCCGGTTAACATCTAACTGACCTAAACAAAGAAACTGTTGAACATCAAACTTAGGGCTATAGATCCAAATATTTTATCCTCATCAGAGCACCAGTTTAGGAAACATGCTCTTGAGTAGATGGTGGGGCTGTTCTAATGCAAGATTTATCTACAATTACAGATAAGACAAAAGACAGGAAGAGAGTACCATATAAGGGTTGGGGGGTATCACTCAAAAGCCATTACACTCTGAAACACACACACACACACACACACACACACACACACACACACAATCTTTAGATTAAGAACAATAAATGTCTGCTTATTTAGCTATGTAAACAGCTACAGATTGTTTTTGCTTTAAAGATCACATAACAAGATAAATAGTCACATGTTTTGAAGGGAAGGAATTGATAAATACTTGCTTTGGCCTGGATTCCTTAGCAACCAGCCTCTGACTCACGCAGGGAACACTTGTAGAGCGAACATGCTTTTGAGATACGGGTACGGGTATGAGATTATTCACTTCCTCAGGCCCAAAGCTATGTGTGTTCATAGTTTTTCTTATTGACAATTTCTGAGACTGCTGCTTCTTTCTTTTACCACTGATTGGCTAATGTTGCTTCAAATTATTTATATTACATTTCCAGTGGATATATTATTAAACATCATAGACTGAAAAATGAGATGTCAAGTCTCTCATCACTTTCATGGAGATATGAGTTCTAAGTAAACTAAAATCTAGCATGTATTTTTTCTTTAAGACAGGGTTTTATTCTCTTGCCCAAGCTACATTGCAGTGGCAGGATCATTGCTCAATTCAGCCTTGAACTCCTGGGCTCAAGCAATCTTCCCACCTGTGTCCCAAGTAGCTGGGACAAGGTACATGCCACATTGCCATACTAATCTTAAAAAAAAATTTTTTTTTAAGGCAAGGTATTGCTTTGCTTCCCAGGCTGGTCTTGAATTCCTGGCTTCAAGCAATCCTTATACCTCAGCCTCCCAAAGTGTTGGGATTACAGAAATGAGCTACCATATCCAGCCTAGTTTGTATCATTAATGAGTGACTTGGTGCTCCTCAATCAACATGGTGGCAAAAACAGCTGAGTTGTAAGTGGCAGATGCTTTATAGGTAGGAGAAAACCAAAAAAAGACTTATGATTCTGTTGATATGTCTCTTAGAATATGCCCAACTAGTCAATATTCTTAGTCATGATATGAACATGTTTGTGTGGAAGCAAAACTATTGATTAAATACATACATATACACATATGGCTGAGCATACTTGACTCAGCTAAGCACACACACACACACACTATGTGTGTGTGTGTGTATGTATATATATATAAAATTAGTGTTTAAATGACAAACACATGCCAACCATGTATTTTTCCTCTAGGAAACCCGTTAGAAATACAGACCAACTCACAGCTACATCTTTTTTTATAACACATTCCCTCAAGGATGGTTCCATGCCACAAAATTGCAATTATAACTCAAATTAATTAGTAAATCAAGTACAATTCTCAACTATATGCTGATGTCATTGTTTTCAAACTTGACAAAAAATTATTACAAACTTTTCTGAAAATGGAAACAAGAATAAATAAAAAATTTCAAAGAAGAGAAACAATGTGAAAGCAATTGCCTTCACTAATGGATCTTCTACTGGACCTTCAAATATAGTATACATTCACAATTGCTAAAAATAAAAAAAATTTGTAATTGAAAAAGAATGCAACCCTAGAAGGAAATATAACAAAATGTTAACAGTGGTTATCTTGGTATGATAGATTTAGGAGTCATTTTCTTTTCCTTTCCTTATTTTTTTACATCTTTTCTATGATTAAAATATTTTATTTAGTACAAATGGAAAAATTAAAAATATACAGATGAATGAAAAAATGATTTTTATGAAAATGAAAAGTTCTAACAAAGTATCATTAAATTCTAAACTTATGGCTCAGGAAGGTGGCTCACACTCCTAATCCCAGCACTTGGAGTGGCTAAGGCGGGTGAATCACCTGAGGTCAGGAGTTCGAGACCAGCCTGGCCAATATGGCAAAGCTCTGTCTCTAATAAAAATACGAAAATTAGAGAGACGTGGTGGTTCACACCGGTCATCTCAGCTACTAAGAGGCTGAGGCTGGAGAATCACTAGAATCTGGGAGGCAGAGTTTGCAATGAGCCAAGATTGCGCCATTGCACTCCAGCCTGGGCAATGGAGCAAGATTCTCTCTCAAAAAAAGTATAAACGTATTTGTAAATTAAATCAACAAACACTTTTTAGGTGCCTACTATATTCTGGATACATAGTCACCTTCTACCTTCTTATATATAAAACCAACAATTCTGCAGTTTCTACATGCTCACTTCGGGTTTTGAACATCCCTGGCTGAGAAAGGCTTACAGTGTTCTAGGATGTAAATGTAACACTGGAGAGCACTCATTCCCTCAGCTTCACTTGTGTGTCTTCACTTTAAATCAATCAGCAAAGGCAATATTCTCAGCTCAAGTTTCCTTAACACTCTTCCATTCAATATTGTGATGCATGCGGGTAGTTGCCCAAGTGTGACATTAAGTTGGAGATTCATTACTGCGAGTAGGAGGAATGAAGTTAATCTGTCACAAATTCTCAGGTAACTTGGTTTTCTTTTTCTGTGCTTCTCAAATTCATCCAGCTTGTCTATTTTATCTGGAACAGCTGCGAGAAAATTTCTCTTGTTTTCTTGTTTGAATGTTGAAAGTTGCATACAAGATTATACTGTGAAACTTGATATAGTGAAAGACCACGGCAAGAAGATGGTTGATTCCAGTGAGTACCAGCTCTCCTTAAGCTTTGCAGTGTGTACTGGGTCATGTTAAAAGGTAAGCCAAGGCACAATAAAATATAACATTGTAAAGAATTTATTTGGGCAAACAGTACTTCATGAATTGGGCAACTCTAAACCCAAAGTGGTTGGGGCTTTGCTAAGGAAATGAACAAGAAAGCCTTTTATAGTGTAAACATGAAAGTGAAGCCATTATTTGCTGTATAGTTACAGTTTATTTGGTTTACCCTGCTAGAAAGCCAGCCTTACGTTTCATTTTTCTTTAATATAGGCATTTACAAGAAAGAGTTGAAGTTTGCTTCTGTTTGCAAATCTATAATAGCAAGGTTAAGGTGACTTTTGAAGCTTAATTGGTTTTGTCTGCTCCAAAATTCTTCAGTCCTGGACTTCCTATTAATTTACTTTAACAATAACTTTGAAGCATTTACAGCACCTTTCTTAGAGGTTTTGTTCATTTTTTTAAATTATTTTTCCTTATTTTTGTCTGATGGGTTAATTTGAAGGACAGGTCATTGAGCTCTAAATTTTTTCCCTAGTTTGGTCTAGCCTGTTAGTAATGCTTCCAACTGTATTTTGACATTTTTGTAGTACAATTTTCAATTCTGGAAGTTCAGCTTGGTTCTTTCTTAAGATGAATATGTTGTCTTTCATGTTTTGTATCACTTTATTAGCATCCTTGGATTGGGTTTCAACTTTCTCTTGAATCTCACTGAGTTTCTCTGATATCTAGATTCTGCATTCTATGTCTGTCATTTCAGAGGTTTCAATCTGGTTAAGTTCCACTGCTGGGAAGCTAGTGAAATCCTTTGGGGGTGAGAAAACACTGATTTTCTAAATTTCCAGAGTTCTGGTGCCGATTAGTTATCATCTGAGAGGGCTAGTGTTTCTTTCTCTTTTTGAAATTGCTGTCTTTCAGATGGGGCTATTTGGTTTTATATTCTGATTTTTCCTTTGAAGATTTGCCTGTGGTGTATGTTGAGCACAGTTGAACTGCTTTGTTTCTGAGTGCTTTTGGAGGGTCAAGGCTTTGTACTGGTTTCTTAGTTATGGCTACTTTCCTGACCTGGGTTTCATAGGTAATGTGTGTTGAAATAATTTATTTCTGTTTGGTGGTCTAATTCATGGTGCAATCCAGTAAATGGTATTTAAGAATAAGGACCAACAGATAGGCTCTTATTGAGCTGCATGCCTCTTTCATATTTCAGTGTGTTTACAGCAGTGCTTTGGGCAGAGGGAAATGGGGGACTGGGGGAGAGATATTATCCCTTTGCCTTAAGTGAGACCCCTCCATTCACTGGAACTATGCCCATGTCTCCTCAGCCCCAAAGTGGGCGCTGGAAGTCTGCACACCCTTCTCTCCTAGGGGAAGCCTGAGCCAAAGATATTTTCACCAGGGGATCTGTAATTCTCTGGGGACTTGTTGGTCCTCTGTGCTTGGCAGAGTCAGAGCAAGTTGTAGAGTATGTCTATGAGTGGTCTGTTGATGCAGGAAGTCAAAGGCAGATGATTCCCTGGGAAGGGTGATGATGCCATGGGTGTGCAGCTGGTGTGACACCTACGATCCATGTTTTTTTGCCCAGCAGACAGATATGGGGACCATCTAGCTTCTATTCCTCCAACTGAACCTCCCTTCAGTGTCTGCCCTTGGAGCAGGTCCGACCAGCTAGCTTTTTTTTCCCAAGACGTCTGCACCCAGGTACCTGGTCTGTTAGGTGTTCTGAGCCACAGGGCTCTCTCGGGTGGTAGCTGCAGCCATTTGACAGGCTATGCCCTTACTGAACCAGTCTTACAATGAGAAGCACATCCAGTTCTCCTACCAGCACAGAAACTTGTGCCTCACTATTCTCAGTGTTCTGAGGTATAGGCTCCTCCCTGATTCATGCTCAGGTCACAGATCTCAGCTCAATACTGCTGAATGTGTGCTTGAACCCTGGCAGGTTGGGACTGGGCCTTCAGCTTTGCCTTCTGGCCCCTTGGGGTTGAGCAGAAGCTGTGCTGGAGGTGCAGAACTGCTCCCAGGCTGCAGGCGAAGCCCTCAGGCAGGACAGTGGAGGCTGTTTATGTGTATGCTTTTATAGGAGTGGCCAGGCATAGGCTTCTGAAGGGACTGGAGGACAAGCGGCTATGTTGATCAAATGTGTCATGGCTCCATGCGAAAGACACTAATGCTTTTTCCAACCTTAGCAGTCAGCAAGAGCTAGAGTCATTCAGAGCAAGATGGAGAGTCTTGGGGGATGGACGCCTACTCTTCCCTTTTGTTGCAGCTGCTCTGAGCATGAAACCTGGGCTCCATGAAGGTCCTAGCTCTGCCTCTGCTTGCTTGCTGGGCAGTTCCCCCTGACAATTTATTTATATGTCTATGTGGGTTGTCAGATCTCTTGTACCTCAGATCCCAGAGGTCTGTGGTGGTAAGGTGGTGCCTCAGAGCTCTTTCACTCACCTCTTCCTTAGGTCCTGTCCTGAACCAGAAGCTGGTCCAGAACTTGGTGACTCTGTGCAGGCTTCCCAGCTATCCCCTCTTCAACCTCAGTGTCTGTGTTGCCTCTCTATTGACTTTCAACATTTTATCTCCAAAGATCTTTCCAAAGTGTGATGATTTACTTGACATTTCATTTTCTCTGTGTGGGATAGGCATTTCTGGGCTACATCTAGTCAGCCATCTTTATTTATCCCTGATCTGCTTTGCTTATATGTCTTCTTTTTCCTCCTATTTTCCCCTGCCTCTCCTCCTCTTCCTTCTCCTCTGCCACCTTTAATATCACTAGATTTCTAAAAATGAACAAGGAGAGAGTGTCTTTATCTCTGAGATATCTTCCTTACAAGGCATTACCATTGTGGCCACTGCAGCCAGCAACACTGAGGTCAGACCCTCCCTCATCAACAACAAAAAGGTAAGTCCTGAAGGCTTGAATGATTGCTAGCATTTTCAGAGCAAAAGTGCTAGAGCTTGAAAATTTTTAAAATTTCAGAGCTTGATAACCCATCCTTTAAATCAACCCGTGAGACAAAAATAAAGAAAAAAGAATTTTTTAAAAAATAAAGCAAACCTTTGAGAAATATGGGATGATGTAAAGGTATACAGATATGCCTCCAAGATATTGCAGGCCCAGTTCTAAATCACCGCAATAAAGCAAATATCACAATTAAGTGAGTTGCATGCATTTTTTGTTGTTGTTGTTTTCCAGTGCATTTAAAAGTTATCATTAGGCAGGTGCAGTGGTTATGCTTATAATCCCAGGCCTTTAGGAGGCTGAGGCAGTAGAATCACTTGTGGTCAGAAGTTCAAGACCAGGGCAACACAGCAAGACTCCATCTCTACAAATTTTTTTTAAAATGAGCCAGGCATGGTGTCATATGCCCATAATCCTAGGTATTCAGAAGGCTGAGGGAGGGGGGTTGCTTGAGCCCAGTACTTGAAGGTTACTGTTAGCTATGATTGTGCCACTGCACTTCAGCCTGGGGGACAAAGTGAGATCCTATCTCTAAAAAAAGAAAAATAAGTATGCTCCACTCTATTATCGTCTATTGAGTACATGATAGCATTATGTCTAACAAAAGAGACATACCTTACATAAAAAGTGTTTTATTGCTTAAAAATGCTGGCAATTATCTAAGCCTTCAGGAGTCATTATCCTGTTGTTGGCGAGTCTGACCTCAATGTTGATGGCTGCTGATTAATTAGGGTAGCAGTTGCTGGAGGTTAGGGTGGCTGTGGCAATTTTTAAAAATAAAACAACAACGAAATTTGCTGCATCGATTCTTCCTTTCCAAAAAATTATCTGTGGCCTGTGATGCTATTTGGCATCATTTTTCCACAAGGACTTCTTTCAATGTTGTAATAAATCATCTCAACATTTGCCACTGCTTTATCAACTCTATTCATGTAATATTCTAAATCCACTGTTGTCATTTCACTAATGTTCACAGCATCTTCACCAGGAGAGGACTCCATTTCAAGAGACTACTTTCTTTTCTTAACCATGAGAAGTAACTCCTCATCCATTCAAGTTTTATTATGAGATTCCAGTAATGTATTCAAATCTTCAGGCTCCACTTCAAATTCTAGTTTTTTTGCTATTTCCACCACATATGCTATTATTTTTTTCACTGAAGTCTTGAATCCCTCAACGTAATCCATGACAGTTAGAATCAGCTTCTTGCAAATCCTTGTTAACGTTGACATTTTTACCGTCTCCCACGAATCACAAAGATTTTTAATGCATTTAGAATGATAAATCCTTCCCAAATTTTCAGTTTTGCTCAGATCCATCAGAGAGATCATTATCTTTTGCAGTTATTGCTTATGAAATGCATTTATTAAATAATAGGTCTTGAAAGTCAACATTCTCCTTGATCTGGGCTACAGAATGTATGTTATGTTAGCAGGCACGGAAACATTAATCTCCTTATAAATCTCCATGAGAGCCCTTGAGTAACAAAGGGCATGGCCAATGAGCAAAATCTTTTGAAAGAATTTTTTTTTTTTTTTTTTCTGGGCAGTAGGCCTAAACAATGGGCTTCAACTATTTAGCAAACCATGCTATAAACAGATGTGCTGTCACTCCTGCTTTGTTGTTCCATTATAGGGCATAAAGACAGGGAAGATTTGGCATAATCTGAAGGGCCCTAGTATTTTCAAAATGGTAAATGAAGATTGGCTTTAATCTGAATCCACCCAGCTGCATGAGCCCCTAACAAGAGAGCCCCTCACATGAGCCCCTGTCCTTTGAAATGTTGAAGCCTGGCATTGACTTCTCTCTAGCTAGGAGGGTCCTAGGTGACAGTTTTTTTCCAATACAGGGCTGTTTTGTCTACACTGAAAATCTGTTGTTTAGTGTAGCTACCGTCATCAGTGATTTCAGCTAGATATTCTGGATAACTTGTTGCAGTTTTTACATCAGCAGTATGCTTTACCTTGCACTTTTATGTTATAGAGATGGTTTATTTCTGTAATCTTCATGAACCAACTTCTGCTAGCTTTAAACTTTTCTTTTGCAACTTCCTCACCTCTTTCAGCCTTCATAGAGTTGAAGAGAATTAGGGCCTGATCTGCATTAGACTTTGGCTAACGGCAATGTTTTGGCTTGATCGATCTTCTAACCAGATCGCTAAAATGTTTCTCATATCAGTAATAAGGCTGTTTCTCTTCTTATTATTTGAGTGTTCACTGGGATATCATTTCTAATTTCCTTCAAGAACTTTTCCTTTGCAGTCACAACTGTACTGCTGGGCGCAAGAGGCTAAGCTCTTGGCCTGTCTAAACTTTCAATTTGCCTTCTCACTAAGCTTAATCAATTATAGCTTTAGATTTAATGTGGGAGAGTGTGAGGCCTCCTTTCACTTGTGGAGGCCATAGTTTGCAATATTAATTGGCCCATTTTCAATACTGTTGTACCTCAGGTAACAGGAGGGCCTGAGACAAGGGACAGAGACAGGGAACAGCCAGTTGGTGGAATGGTCAGAAGATACACAACATTTATTAAATTTGCCACGTTACTGGGGTACAATCTGTGGCGCCCTAAAACAATGACAATGCCAATATCAAAGATTCCTGATCACAATTCACCATAACAGATATAAAAACAATGAAAATGTTCAAAATATTGAAAATTATCAGAATATGAAACAGTAATTGAGGACGTGCTATTGTAAAAATGGCAGTGATAGACTTACTTGATGTAAGATTGCCACAAACTTTCAATTTGTAAAAAGTCACTAATATTTGTGAAGCACAATAAAGTGACGTGCAATAAAATAAGGTATTCCTGTACTCAGTGAAAGATTGGCTATTTTGATAAGACATATTTATGCTATTTGCCAGCGTACCTTTGGCAAATGACAATTTTAGACAGATTTACTTCATAGTAAAGGATAACTTCTTTCAGATGATGCTTAAAAAGATAGGAACTATGGTTGTACCGTGACCCTTGATTTTGCTGATAATGTAGACATCAGAGAAAGGTCAGTACTCCAAATCCTAGCACGTGTCACATTTGACTATCTTGCTAAAGCCAAATCCACTAACTAGAGGAATCACCTCCCTTTATAGTCTAGATCTACAAAGTGTTACAAGGCTTCAAATTACCAGTACAAATGTCAGAAGAGAGGAAATTAGTTCAGGAAGTCACAGATAATTTAGAAATGTCTCTCCGGCCAGGCACAGTGGCTCATATCTGTAATCCCAGCCCTTTGGGAGGCCGAGGTGGGCGGATCATGAGGTCAGGAGTTCCAGATCAGCCTGGCCAACATTTTGAAACCCCATCTCTACTAAAAAATACAAAAATTAGCTGGGTGTGGTGGCACGCACCTGTAATCCCAGCTACTTGCAAGGCTGAGGCAGGAGAATTGCTTGAACCTGGGAGACAGAGCTTGCAATGAGCTCAGATCATGCATTGCAACCCAGCCTGGGTGACAGAGTGAGACTCTGTCTCAAAAATAAAAACTAAAAAAATCTGTCTTCATGTTGAAAATGTTGCATAATCATACACCTTAGCGGCTGCTTTGGCTTGGCTTGGAGAACTGCGACGTTGACTCTAATGAAAAAGATGCTTTCAACATCCATAGGGCTTTTTTTTTTTTTTACCCTTCAGAGTGATCCCTATGCTCGTTATAGTTGAGGAGATACAGGGTAAGTAGGTAGGCCCCGAGAGATGAGACAGGACTCCAGCTTTTCCCACACAGCCAGATGAAGTGATTTCATTTATACTGTGGTCAACCACCTCTGATATTTGAGAGCCACCTTGAAGAATCCAGAGAATATGACATAAGAGTTCAAATGATAGCATTTTTACTTCATGTGTTGTTTACAAGCATCATTGTAGAGACGTACAAGGAAGAACCAAGCGTAAATACAAAGGAGCCTGAGCCTTTCCATGTACTGCTTCTAAGCATGGCTGAGTGATGTTTCCCAGCTTTGCATGTAAGGGGGAAGCAGAGTCTCCATGGCCCCCATTCTCAGCGGTGATTAATCCCTGCATAAATTGACGAATTTAGACTCTGCCTGGTTTGCATGAAAGTCAGGATTTGGCTAGTAACACAGAAACGACTCTGTTTCTGAGGTATTTAACTCAAGATTAGTACAGGTAATGAAAGAGCGAAGAAGTCATACTAAGATTGGGATAAAAGAGATTATAAACTTTCAAGAGGTGTCATAAATCCTACAGCAAGGGAGACAACGGTGTTATCTGGCAAAAGAAGAGGGCTGCTGATACCATCTGAGTGCATAATGGGGATATTCATCAGAGATGGAAGGGATGTATCCAACACCAGAACACACCACAGGAAATGGAGAAAAGGGGAAATATATCTCGACTTCTCCCTTTGTCCAGTCCTTTAACTTTACACCATTGCTTCCTGCTCTACAGTTAAAGCTACCTAGAAGCTAGAATGACAGAGGGGCTTGGAGGTATAGCTTCCTATGTTACAGAGCTTAGCAGAAGAGGGGGATAGATAGGACAGCATACCGGCACATCGTGTAAAATAAGTGAGCAATTTTTTGGTGAAAACGGAAAGGAAGTGACTGTGGTAAACAAAATAAAGGTCTCCAAAGGTATTTCTGTCCTAATCTCCAGATCTTGTGGCTATGCCACCTTACATGGTGACAGAGACTTTGCAGATATGATTAAGTCAAGGATTTAGGAATAGGAGATTATTCTGAGTCATCTGGGTGGGTTTAGTTTAACCACAAGTGTCCTTTTAAGAGGAAGTTAGAAGGTTAGAATCAAAGAGGAGATTTGACAATGGAAGCTGAGGTTGGAGAGAAAAAGGCTGCAAGAATGTAGGCAGCCTCTAGGAGCTGAAAAATGGCGTCTGGAAGAAATGGAGCTCTGCTGACATTATGATTTTAGCCCATAAGACCCATTTAGGACCTCTGACCTCCAGAACTGTAAGATGATAAACTTGTGCTGTTTTAACCACACAGTTTTTGGTAATTTTTCACAACAGCAATAGGAAACTAGTCTATTCAGTAACTCCGTAAAAATTGTTTTAAAAATCCAAGAAATCAAAAGCAAAGAAAAAGTATGTTTGAAATTTAAGGGAAAGATACCTATAAACCAAGTAAGTGTTTGTTCATTCTCTCCATCTTCAACATGCTCTTTTCAAGATCATCAATTATTTATTCTAGGCTCCAGTGTGTATTCTTGAGTCTGAACACATCTCCATTCCCCTTTTTCCCTCCTCCAGTGTATATGAATGGGGATGAAGAGGACGCATACATACCCCTGCTTATTTTATAAATGAATATTGAAGTCAAGTATTGATTGACTTTTTTATTTATTTTACCTTATAATTGAAGTACATTTATCCTTTCCGCCATCAATATAACACAAAATAATTGCCCAATTAGCAAGAAATTATCTTGGGAACAACTCATTTGAGTATCTATCAAGTGCAGACCTAACACTTTGCTCCATAAACTGGAATAAAAAAAATTAAATGCAAAGAAAAAGATGTGAGAAAGACTTGCCTTAACAAGGTCAGCATTTCTGAAACAGGTTAAAGCAGGGAAAAAACAACATGCCTCTTTGTCAAGACTGGCGTGATAAATGGAAAGGGACAGGGGTGCAATGTGGACAACACAGGATGCGAAATGAACCAGAGGAGCATGACCGCTTTTCACTCCCAAGTACCACTGCTTTGCAACCGCGTCTGCATCGTAGAGACCTGAAGCAGCTGCTGTCTCAAGTTTGGTCAGTGTTGGGGTCTCAGTTCACGTTCTCCAGTTGGTGACTGTGATCACAACTGACAGTACCTGGCACTTTTGCTGTCAGCCTAAACATCACGATCAGACATGGAAAGTAGAAATGCTGTGTGCTTATTTCCTGCTGGCTTGGGGAAGAGGGCAGTGCCTAGGTCTCTCTATTACAAAAAATAAATGAAATTGAGTTCTTTGGTTGTTTATTGGTGTTAAAGTGAGCAGCAAATCCTATAAAACTTTTATTCTAAGGACAAAAGGCATCTCTGGCACTTTCTCTCTATCCTTGTATATTTCCATCTCATTCACAACCAGACCTCCCCATAAGAAATCTTCTCTTTTGCCTTGAGATTCTGAGGGCTGATTCAGCCTTCTCACTACATGAGGGCTTTAAGGTATTGGCTTCCAACCTGACATCATTGTTAATTCTCCCAACTTCAGTGTGAATGAAATTTAGCTTGCTTTTCTGCAGGTTTTATAAGGGTATTATGTTTGAAAATGGCTTAGTTGAGAACAAGAATCATATATAAGGACAGGGCCCCCAGTCTTCAATCTTGGGTCCACAATCAGCAATTTTCTTCGGTGGTAGGTTCCCCATCTCTATTTGATAATACAGTTGAAAATGTTTGCATTTAACTCATCAGACTCTTCTGTGGAATAGATGCTTAATTGGATAAAAAGTGCTTCAAAGTGTGCCCGGCACATAGTAAATGAATTTGGTTGTGCTCAATATTCTTATTCTTAAAGGACAAAAATCAGTCAGAAGAAAGACAAGTTGGGAGCCAGGCATGTGTTGATTCTACAAATTGATGAAAAGTGAGTGTTTTATGTTCTTTTGCCATAATCTCTGTTCTTTATCTTTAACTCTGATCAGCCATGGCTTGAAGTTCACAGCTGCCTGTTTGCTTAACTTGACTATAACTCATGCCAAAAGCCCTGATGGTGGGGGTTAGTGGTGCTACTTTTGTACATTACTATTAATTTGCTAGATTTCTTGGACTATTAATCTACTGCTACTATAACCAACTTATTAATTAACACTTATTATTATGAACTTTGTTTGCAGAAGACAACTAGTATCAATCTACATATGAGAAAATTAAGAATAAATGTGACTGCGTAAATAAGGTAACATAGCATGAAACATTTTCCTATGAGGGAGTGTACTTTCAAGAATATTAATTCCTCTATTTATTCAAATAGTCAAAAAACATGTAGGGAATGTTTCATAGCCTTTCTTGACTTAAAGATATATAGTCACACGAACATAGTAAAGACTATGAGATCCCCTACAAAAATATTAAATTTGTTTAATGCAGTGTTTTCCTTGGTAGTAGGCAGAATTTGCAATAGATGTATGAGACCAGAAGTCTGGTCACTATGTACTATCTGGGTATATGACGTTCGGCAAATTACTTCCCCTTGGAACCTCAGGTTTCTTAGTTATTAAAGAAAATTCTAGCATTATTATTATTATTATTTTACTTCAGAAATCTAGTAAGTCTAGGCAACATAAATCTAGACATGACTTTTTATTTAATTTTCAAGCAAATAGATAAGGGTTTAATCTTATAACAGACATAATAGGCCAAATTCTGTTAAACAATTGAATTGATTTTGTTCCCTCGAGTTGTCCAATGGTTTTATTGAATTGCAAACATTGACTGCATATTTTGGATCACTTAAATGATCAATGCCAGTGATTCCTTCATCTCTTCCATAACTCCTCCAGGAAAATGTCCCTTAATATCAGTCGTATATATTAGAAAAATACCGCTTCAATTATAAAGTCCCCTGTTTTGAATATGGTTTCCTTTTTTGACCTCTTTTTTTGTTATTTCTGCCTATTCCTCAACTATGCCTATATACCAACAGCATTATACAAATTCCCCCTTTGGTCCCTGATCTCATTTACTCTGGGACCTGTAAAACCTTGTTCTCTTTGCTTAGCCTGGGCTGGCTTTCCTGATTTCCCTCCTGGATACTCATCCTTCCAGTTCCAGATTAGACCTTACTGCCTTACATATTCATCATGGATGCCCTGCCCTTTATTTCCTGCTTCTCCCCAGTTGGCCTTATTTCTACATTTCTGATGGGATCTGTCATCCATCACTTCTCTCTGCTCTGTTTTACTGTCAGAGCAATTTCCCAAATAGCTTTGAAATTTATTTATATTTCAAAATAAAGAAACTAGTGGGTAATTGAAAATGGTTAGCAATTCTGATCTTGGTATTATAAATTTTATGCTGGAAACCTAGGTCTATGGATAGAGAACTAAAATAAGAGCTTTTCAGAGGAGGTTCCAGTATTGTAAACAGAGCTTATTTTTAAAATAGAGTTGCAAAGTTTTCAAAGGAAACTATGCATTGTTAAGATCCCACCTTTTTAGGCTACCTGATTCTAGTTTTTCATTGTCTTTAAGCTAGTTTACGTTTCTATGAATTGCAGCTGTTAACAATACAAAATAATTCTTGTCTATGAACATGTAAATTATGTAGACTGTTTTCCCTTTGCAATGTAGTATAGACTGTTTATATATTCATTTTAGTATTCTAGATCTAAAATGTCTGTTGAAATAGTTGCAATAGCTTTCCAGTTGCCTCTTTAACAGAGTTACAAAAAGTCTTTAGCATATGTTAATTCTCCTATCTGTATGGAAATCATGATTTTACCACTTTTTAAAAATCATCTTCTAACAACAAGATGCCTTGTATGGTAGTTTGAGGAAGAAAAAATGTCTGAATTACCTCCTTTATTTGAAATTCTCACATTACTGACTTCTGTGGTGTAAAGCCGTCTATAATGTTGGCAAGGTCTCTATCAGCAGCCCTCCCATAAGCAGAACTCCTTCCCTTTCCAGATGCCTCCACAGGCTCTTTACTTACAGTTTCCCTTGGATTAGCTGCAGTTTGAATTTTCTTTCTATGTTTTGCCAAGATTTTGTTCCTGTGGTTGCCCGCACAGGAGGTCCTGGTAGTTTCCACTCCTTATATATATATGCTATTGACACCTGCAAGACTCAGTTCCCTCCCCGCCTTGCCCATGAATACCTTTGGAATAATATATAAATAGGATGGCTCCTTATTCTCGACTCATACAGTATGGAAGATCTATATTAACTATTTCAAAAATACCCTGCAATAGATGTCATACCCTGCAATATATAAATAAATATCAACTATTTCAGGCAATACCCTGCAAAAAGAACTAGTATAATATAGCTAAAAAGAAAATTAGAAATTATCTCCTTCAGAACCCTCATTGTACAGATGAGGGCACAACTATTTACTAAATTCACCTGCAGTTCCATATTTGGGGAGCACTTGACTTATGAATGACTTGTTCTTTCTCATTGAATTTCTGCACTCTCTAAGGGGCCATTGTTTCTTTTCTTTTTTCTCTAGTTCTGATCACCTGGGGAGCCATTGACCTTAGAGATGTCATTCTTTATGCAAATTGAAAGAAGCCTTCTCTTATTCTTATGCAGATAGGAAGTGAATAGGTCCCTGGATTCCTGTAGTTTATAACGAGCTCTCCTCACTCTGAGGAGAAGCCCTTGTTTGTCCTACTTTCCAGTGAAGTGCTAACATGTTTTAGGTACTCACAATGTTTTTAGTTATTAGGGATTTCCATTTAACATTTCTAATATATTTTCCTTAGCAAATTTTTGTGAAGATTAGGTATAGCTAAAATAAAAGTGTTAGATTATAGGCATTTCATGTTTGAGTAGAGCTTTTTGGACCAAATTGAAAATTATTGTAATGTAAATTTAAAATGGAAAGCCCTTACCAGCTGAACACACTTTCTATTGACCAAAGAGGACCCCAGAGAAACCATAAAAACTGAGTTCCTGGACCTGAAGGGAAGCAGATTGAACACACCTCATTATGCCTCCTTCCTTTCCCTTCCAAAGGGAGTAATAGGCACAACTACTGACTAGCATTAATGTTAAAATAGTGATCATAAGGCTGACAACAGAGCCTCTTTGTGGCAATAGGAAATTATACACAAGACCTAAGGCCATGCAAGTCAAGGGTCAAGTCATACCTGCAGGCCATCATTCTTGCCACATAGCATCTTTATGTTAACTTAAAACATTCCTTTCTGCTGACTCCAAGTTTTGGACAGAGCCTTACTCCTTTATCATATTGCAAATTAAAGAATCTCTCAATTCCCCTTTTCCTGAAATCCCCAACTTCAAGATATCCCACCTTTTCAGGCCAAACCAATGTATACCTTCCATGTATTGGTTTATGTTTTTGCCAGTAACTCCTGCCTTCCTGAAATATATAAAGCCAAAATGTAATTTGGCTGTGTCACTTATTAATGGTTTTTTGGAATTGTGTTTCCCTGGTCATGGTCACCCATATTGACTCAGAATAAACTTCTTTAAAGTATTTTACAGAGCTTTTTGTTGTTGTTGTTGTTGTTTTGAGATGGAGTCTCACTCTTGTTGAACAGGCTGGAATGGTGGGATCTTAGCTCACTGTCACTTCCGCCTCCCGGTTCAAGCAATTCTCCTGGCTGGGCCTCCCAAGTAGCAGGGACTACAGGCCGGCACCACCCCGCCAGGCTAATTTTATATTGTTAGTAGAGACGGGGTTTTTCCATGTTGGTCAGGCTGGTCTCAAACTACTGACCTCAGCCTCTCAAAATGCTGGGATTACAGGCGTGAGCCACCACTCCCGGCACTGAGTTTATTTTCTTGGTTAACATTATCATTAATAACATAGTTTTGCTGCTTTGTTTTTTCATTAGAAGCCTCCTAAATACCAACTATTTTTCATAAGAAACTTACAGACAATGGTTTCTATTCTTTTCCATTCTCTCTTTTTCAGTTGTTTTCTTTATATCTCTAAACTAGTTAACACATTTGTTTCCTATTTCATCAACTAAATTTTAAGCTTCTTGAGGGCAGGACTGGAAAGTCACCTTAACATCAGTCTATGCTGCCAGTGCTCAGGGCAGGTAATTACAGACAGTGTGCACCATGGTAAGTGTTGTGTGCATAATATATATGGTTGGTGTCTAGGTGGAATAGCTGTTCTGGGTCATTAGTAGGTTATATAGATGAGGAGTAAGTGGATAGCTCATTTAGTAGAGCCAAATGGAGAAAAGTGCTCAACTTGAGTCTGAGAGGGCTGGGCCAAGACAAGGGTCAAGAGGAACCGAGGGTGGTTCCCTGGCAGGTAGAAGGCCCTGATGTTGACAGCAGGAGACAGAAAAGCAAAAGGAAAGTCTAAGAAGCAAAACGGGATTTGGAAGGCAGAAAAGGCAGGCTTCTACCTGCTTCAAAATGTATTCAAGAACTTCTCTTGTTTGTGAACATTTTGAGTGTTCATTGAGGAAAACCACATGCCTTTGAATACGTTAAAAATATTTTCAGGGATGATGTAGAGCCATTATGTAAAACTTTATGATCATCAAAGAATTGTCTTATGACTAAAGGAGAGGCTATGGAATAGCTTCACCAATTCTGAGTTATATATGAAGATTAGAGGGTAATCTTTCTTTAGGAATTAAACATTTAAATCCTCTGATTTCTGAATTATTCCAATGTTTAAAGTGGTACAATGGAGCCTTTGGTGCTATTACTGTGGGGTTAACAGTTCCTCTCTATCTCTGACAGTAGGAATTCCGTTGGAAAGGAAATTAATATCTGCATGAAGTTTGGCTAGTCTGAGAGTTTATCTCCTTGCAAATAGTGTTTACATGTTTAAAATCTTTCACAGATGTAGCCCTCACCAGAATGAATTACTTCTAAGCATGCATACCACACGTGCAAGAAACACACCATACACATGTACTATCCCCCCATACAACCCCCACCAACACACACACTGGGCTACCCATTTCAACCTATGAAACTGACACGTCCATGTTAGATAAGGGGGAGAAATAGTTCTTTTTATTTACACTTCTAGCCTCTACCACAGTTAAAGACATAATGTTCAATATTTGGACAACAGGAAACTCAAGATTTATCTGAGCAACATTTACTAAGGAGTGAATTGCTGTAGATTAAAATATTAGCTGTTGGCTGATCTAGAACTACAATCTCAGTCTTCTTTTTCTTAGACCAAGATTATTAATAATAATAAAATAATTTCTTTTATGGAGTGTTAAATAGTAATTTACCACAAAATTCTAGCTACCTTTATTGAGCCCTTACTCTATGATAGGTTCATTTGAGGTATTTACAGATATGATATACACATTTCATATATGTTTGGAAAATACCTATGTGTGTGTGTGTTTGTATACAAACACACTAATCTCTCTCTATATCTATCTATCTATATATAGATATATATTTCTTTCATATATATATATATGAAATTTAGCACAGAAATTGAGCACAGAGAACTAGTTAACTCACCCAAGGTTTCACTGAGAGCTAGGGATGTCTTATATCTTATTTAATTATTGCAACAAGCTTTTAAGAAAGGCATTTAAGCCCTCTATGCAGAAGAGAAACCACGGATGATGTAAAGAAATGAACTACTCAAGGTGTCCCAATCAACTTTGAATCAGGGCTTTAATCCTGCTTGTCCTAGCTCCCAAAACAATGTATTTTCCCAGAGCTCAACAGACCAAAATGATTTGATCAAAGCTGGTAGAAAGTGCATCAGTCACCCCTAGAATTGACTTCTTGTGGACATGGGTAACATATTCTGAAATCAACATCAGAAGAAATGCCCTGAAAAATTCACAAAAACTTTTGAGAAACTGGGTATGCCTCTGGTCTTCGGGATCTATAGTTATCATGTTTTTGGTGAGTATTCCCTCGCTGTGTTAAGTCGGGTGCCTGGTTCACTATAAGGCCAAATGTCACCTTTAATGAACAATTTAAAATAGATTTCATAGCCTCCTCATGCTGACAGACAGTTCCTTCCTTGTGAACTCCTAAAATTTGAGCCTAGGAAAAATGGAAAAATGGGGCTGGAGGGTGTATACGTCTCTCTGAAGGGAACTATTTTGCAAGTAAGCACTCCATTATTTATTATAACATGGCCAGCCATGCCAATTGCAAATTAAGTGCTGAAGATATATCATTTCTGTAATGACTATATCCATACCCTTTAGTTTAATGACAAAGTAAAGTACATTTGTCTTGTAGTTAAATTAGAGAAATAATTAAGTTCATTATCATTCAAACAAACAAACACTTCAAGTCATTAGTCAGCTAAATGTGGCCCCAAATTATTTTGATTTGAAATACCTAAATAATTGAGAACAAAAAAACCTATTTGAAGAGCATTGGAATGATCTAGGTAGTAACTTCAATTCTTCATTCTTTTTTTCTTATGTAGACATGACTCCACTGTATAAGTTTTTTTTTTTTTTAACTATAATAAATGAAATCCTATTTAATATTTTTTCTTCTCTTTTAATGAAAAAAATAAGGCAAGGAATTTCCATTTTTATCTAACCCTTCAGTTTGTCTGCTCTCACAGCAAACAGAAGGGCATTAAGTTCTAGGGATTTAGTAATATGATTGAAATAAGGAGAAATGAATGGAAGGATCATTCAAACCAAAGCGCTGTCTTCAGGCAGCTCCTGTCTGCATAAACCATGCTAGGAAATCAGGATTTCTGTATTATTATTAATAACCTCTAGAGAAAGAGATTTTGTCACCATTTAAAGTGGCTTTTCATAGTATTAGGCTAAAAGGATATGTTTAAAGCTTCTTTTAGCTGCACAACTTGCAAACATATCTCTAAAGCCAGAGCTGACATGAAAGTGATGGAACTGAGCCCTGTTCTATCCATGTGCCTTCGACCATTGCAGTCCTCCGAATACTTTCTGAGAGCATGTGAGGAATGAAGAGCTGGCTTGAGATTCGCTATGCAACCAAGAAGGATTTAACTGTCTGGCAGAGTTTTGTTTCTTAAATTGAATGACGGAAGCATAGGCATTTCTTCTATTATTTTATAATGAATTTCATATACTTCAAATGTTATATTTTTAAAAAGTCAACCCCCTCTTCCACATACACCCTTACCTAGCCCTTACTGAATGTGTAATAACAATTGATGGTGATGTCCCGCAAACGATGCTATTGTGATCTCAAGGTCTGGCCACTCCTGTTCGAGCATATCTCTAGCACTCTCTCAAGCTCAACCCAAGTGTCATATTCTTGAGAAAATAATAGGTCAAGATATTTGGGTATCCTAATCTACTATTTAGGTGAGCTAACATATCTGAAACTCTTGCTGGAATGCTTGGCTCATAGTAGGATCTTAAGAAATTTTTGTTTCTTTATTTCTTCCATTCTCTTTTCCTTCTTTCTCAGCAACACGTCTCCTTTCTGTATTCCCTAGATGTGTTTACTATACCACTGGTATACTGATGGTAAGTGATGGCATATATGTCTGCTGCTTCCCTTTCTCTTTCTTTTGCCTCCATCTACAAGCAGCGACGTTCATGAGAGCAGGGACAGTACTTTTCATCTGTGCTAGTACAGAATAAAGTTGACTCAGTAAAACAACAGGAAAAACAACACATGCATGAGGACCAGATCTCAAGCAAACTGAAGGAGTTTTACATTAAGTGAAGAAACCTGAAGCAGGGAGAAAAGGAGTGATAGATGTTTCCATTTTTATTCCATATTCAGTAAGGGCTAGGTAGTTTATATATGTCTTATCATTTATCTCTATGCCAGTCTAGTGAAGTAGATATTACAATTATTCCCATTTTTAGAATTAGAAAATGGAGATCAGGTAAGTTAATTATCTTGTATGTAATCAGATGTTTCATAATCAGTAAAACTAAAATGTTAACCCAGATTTGATGTCATGCTTTCTTTTATACTGTACTATTTCCTGGTATATCGGAAGGACTCTTGATATGTAGACTACAGACAAGCCCCTTTCTATGCTTGTGTTAGTCCATTTTTCATTGCTATAAAAAATACCTGAGACTGGGCAAGTTATAAAGAAAAGGGGTTTATTTGGCTTACAGTTCTGCAGGCTGTACAAGTATGGCATCAGCATCTGCTTCTGGTGAGGCTACAGGAAGCTTACAGTCATGGTAGAAGGCAAAGGGAATGCAGGCATATCACGTAGTGAGAAAGGGGGCAAGTCAGAGAGAATGAGTGCCAGGGTCCTTTAAATAACCAGCATTCATGTGAACTAACAGAGCGAGAAATCACTCATTACCACAGGGAGGTCCACAAACCATTCAGGAGAAATCTTTCCCTATGACAAAAATACCTCTCAGGAGACCCCTCCTCCTTACATTTCAACACAGGGTTTGGAGAAGAAAAATATCCAAACTATGTCAATGCCTACAAAACTAAGACAGCTACAAAACTCTCAAGCAGTAATAGGGGGCAGTTGAGACAACACATTACCCCAACCACTACAATTGTCATCTCTTAATCACACTACCTTCAAAAGAATGCATCCTGCCACCTCTCAGTTCAGCAGTGAGTCCCTCAGGTGCAGAAGGTGAAGCAATGTGAGCCTGATTTATTTTCATTGCAGAATCACTGAGAATAGGAAAAATAGCAGATATAATTAGAACTTTGAAGTATGTGGTCTCAAATATATGAATTTATAGACTCAAACACCTTTCTTTTGTTTCCTCTCTTTGTCACTGTCTTGTTCCTGTCCTGCATCATGCTAATTTTTCAGTCTGGTTTATCCTGGAGCTGTATTCATCTAGTTTATCTAATTCCCTTTCACGATCTAAGGTAGGAGTTTACAAATTAAGGCCTGAAAGCTAAGAATTCATTTTGTGTTTTTTATATAGCTAAAAAAAATCAATAGAAAAAATAGTATTTCATGGCACATGAAAATTCTCTGAAATTTAAATGTCAGTGTCCATGATTAATTTCATTACAGCCACACCTTTCTATTTCTGTAGCATATGTGGCTGCTTTTATGTAACACTGGCAGATACAGGTATTGGCAACAAAGATTTTATGACCCACACAACCTAAAATATTGACTATCTCACCCTTTACAAGATTTTGCTGACCCCTGCTTTAAAGAACAGGTAGGGATTTGTTTCTCCAGACAACTAAATTGGTATTCTCTCATTCCTTCTTTTGTCAATATTCTAGTGGGAGTAATTTTCTTTCAAGTGTCTATAACTGTATAATGCTTTTGTAATCATAACAATGTGAGAGCTATGGTCACTTTTGTTATATCATGTGAATGTCAATGCTGTTAAGGCCACTTATTTGTGCTTTTTGTATTTACTCCCCCATTCTTTTGCACTTTTTTTCTGCTTTTTGGCAGGAGCCTTGTCTCTGAGATTAGGTTTTCCTTTTTTTCCACCTATTTCTCAAGCACCATTAAAGCTGATTTTATCACGTGTTTGATTCTCTACCCTGGATGGAATAGAAGTTATCAAACTAGCCCTGGATTTCGCTGTTCAAATCTTGGGCATTCATTTAAGAGGACCACTGGCAAAGTAGAGATGATTCCGACGAACTCATTCTGCATGGTGTGGCCCTACAATCACTTACAAGTGGGTGCTTTTTCACAGTGAATACCAGAAATCCAGGGATCCTCAGTTGCACTTAATATAAACAAGTCTCACTTTAGACAGGAAAGTAAAGGTGCTGAGGCTAAAAGGTGCAATTGCTGAATTGTAAAAATTAAAGGCTGAAGACAAATGTTGAGAATAAGGACAGATGTAGGTTTGGGGTTTAAAGCTTATGCAATCACTGGGACCATTTTTGGAAAAGGAAATCAAAATGTTGAATAAAAATCAAGATGTGAATATTTAGAAAAGTAATAGTAACAAATATCAAATTTACAAAAGTTAGCAATTGTCACAAATTTCACAAAATCTAGAAAATTGATTTAGCATTTTCATTAATAAATTCATGTTTATAATAAACATGTTTATAATAACAAACATGTTTAAATGTGCTTAAAACACACCACACACCACAATAATACCATTTTCTTGTCTATTTTTGTGTTTATACTCTCATTATCTTCACATTTAACAAATTTGCTTAACCATGATCTATAGAGAACAGAATAACAGCCCTTCTTGTAGTATGATTGATTTAATTTTGTTTTAGTATTGACAGATTAGAAAAGTTTCTGTATCATGGTTCCTGCTTGGGAATAGAACATCGATTTTTAAAATCATTAACATATTTGAGAACAGTTCTATCAAGTTTATTTGACATGCAAGTGGCAAAAACTGTTCAAGTCTGAGATTTTGCCCTCCTTATAAATGAACAACTTACCATTACTGTTTCACAGATTATGGGTCAGAGGCAAAAGATAAAGCACTTTATTAGTCACGTCAAAAATAGTAGCTAGAGATAAATGTGGGTTTGTGTAGGTTTGGGTAGATTCAGCATACCCTCCACAGAGGTCACACAAAGATCTTATCATAGATTTGTGCATATGCTGTGGGTTGTGTTATAGGAGAAGTATTGCAAACCTCAGGGACTCACCACTTTTATAGTTAATGGAAGCAAGCCTGCTATTTGTGCAAGGGAAGACATTGTCTCATCCGTCAAGTTCGCTCACTGCAAACACAACTCTAAGAAATGGCCCAGATAAAGAGTTGTCATGGCCTCACATTTTTGGTGTTCCCAGTAAGAATATGCAAGGATGGTCAGGGATCATGGCAGATTGCTTCCCCCATGAAGAAACTGTAAAATTTCCGGACATTTCAAATTATCTTACGCAATGGTTCACCTTAAGCACTATTTGAATTGATAATGCTTGTTAACTGATATGCCATCAATGTCCTCATTGTGATAGTTTATTCTTAGTCTTTTGCTCTGATAGTGTTCTGTGTTAAATAAAAATTTTCTATTTTCTAATATGTTTTCTAACGATGCGATTAAATCCTCTTCATTAATTATATTACTAGAAATCCAACAGCCTGTTATTTCTTTTCTTTTTTATTTTTATTATTTATTATTGTTTATTTTTTATTGCATTTTAGGTTTTGGGCCCTTTATTATTTCTATTCAAAATATAACACTTCTTTTAAGAAATACTGTTCTTGCTATCATCAGAAAAATATTGCTACAATTCAATTCTCTACATCAGAATAATCTCTATTGGATTTTTGGTTGTCCTGGCACTTCGATGAAATATACTTTATATTCTATTATACTTTTACCTGAAACTTTTTCACCTTTTTGAAACAAAATAAGTAGACCTAAAGATGATGAAAGAGACTACTCATCTCAGTTTGAGTTCTCTCTCAGAAGCAGATATAAAATCAGGATTTGAGTGTAAGTAGTTTCATTTGGGAAATGATCCCTGAAAGTATCAGTAAATCGTGGGGAACTGTGACAGGGAGGTACAGACAGACAATGAGAGGGAAGATTGCCAAGCAAGTAATCACTGTGGATGAGTAAGCTGAAGCTAGCTTGGGAACTTGGGCAGACAGTGTAAACTGGTGTCTCAGAGATATCCAATCTGAGTTATAAGGAAAGTGAGAGCTGAGGAATTGATTTACCAGCATCCTCTGTGATGTTTGAGCTTCTTGAGTAAGGGGACAAGTGTTGATAATTCTGGCTACTAGTAAAAGATCCCAGGAAAAATGCAACTTACGTCAGTGTGATATCAACTCTAGATTGTAATATTAAGGCCTGGGGGGACATTGGTGAAATTCCACATTACCTGCTATGGTATATATACAATGTTTCCAACCTCATCATTGTTTTGTTAAAATGGTTCAAAATGCTTTTCCATATTGTAATAATATTCCCAATTCAGTTTTCCCTTTGCTACATTCTAAAGATGTCCATTCTGCTCCCTTGTCACTCTATAAGAAAGCAAGTAGAATGAGGGGTAACATCACTGAGAAGGGACACTGGTCTTAGGAACATGTAGTTAAGTACAAATTTTACTCAAAAAGTGACCATGTCGATACCATTAAATTCATCTTTCAATGGTTGATCATCCTTAAAATCCTCCTGTAATAAGAACTGTAAAGCCCTTTCACCTATGTAAACTGACTCTCCCCAAGTTGTCTTACCTCCTTTGATTATCCTTTTCCTTAACATTCAGGTAAATAATTGTGCCTCCATTCCATGATTGCAGGAAATCCCATTTCCTCTCTGGGCTCTCACCCCCTTCTCCCAGATTGCACACATGTCTGTGCTGTTACATGCTCCTGGGACTCTGCGCGGCTGCTCTAGGCTAAACGGAGTTGGGTTGTACTGACTCATGGCTTCTCTGTGCTGCTGAGGTCTTTCTGTAATCATTTGCCACTAAGACAGTACTACTAACACAAACTTTTAGTACCTAAGTAGATCTTGCTGAAGACTTGACAGCAATAGATGGATTTACTGACAGAGAAAGAATGAAAAAAATATTAACTCAGAATTTAGTACCAGATAGAATTGCTTCTAGAGTTCATTAGTCAGAAATCTACCTTCACAGGAAATTCCTAAGGGCTAATTTTTTTTCTGAGGCCTTCTAGCATGTTATCTAATTCTCTTTAGTCTCTGCTTTCATATCTTCTTCTACCTTAAGATTCAAAGCAGGAAAAAGAAAAATTTAAAAACCCTCTCTCCATTTCCCTCTGGAGTAAGATAATTAATAGGTTACCCTTTCCCTAGTAAAGCAGTGTTTTGAATTTTATGCCATATTAATCAATTCCTCTTTCTCTCAAGCTATCTCTTCTGGTCTAGGCTCTAGGCCTCACCTTTGAATCACCAAATACTATCTTGATTCTCAAATAAAAGAATCATTACCCTGCTCCAAAGCAAATTATTTCTCCTGTTAGCAGAAATGGACAGAGATTGCTATAAAATTTATAAATAGTCATTTTTTGGACCCACTAAAGATTTTGGAATCTTGGAGGAGGTCTCCTGAAATGTCCCTGACTCACATTTACATATATCACCTCAGAGACACTGCAGCCTAGAGCAAAAAGCAAGAGTCGTCATTTTACATTAGAGAATGTAAGCCAGTTACCTTGTGAACTTTAATCCTGCAATTAAATTGGTCCCATCCAATCAGCTGTGGGCAAGGAGTCAACATCACATGTTACAAAGAACATGTCTGCACCTGTTCATAAGGAACCACCTCTAACTTCTGTAGAGGTAGATCTATTAAGTGCATTGGTTCATTCAGATGAAAACTGTGGTGTATATGTTTAATATACCCCAGAAAGTATCTAATGCATTGGAAATCCCAGGAAGAGTGACATAAACCTCACCTTATTCAGTTTCAAAAAGAAAAAAAGAAAGAAAGCTTTTAAGTAAGCCCTGGGATACATCACATAAGGTGCCAAATGTTGATTTCTCAGGCCAGTAAAGAATAAACTCAGATAAGTAAATACTTCATGTGACAAGAGAAAAGTGGTGGAAAAACCTGAATCCTGTAATTTCTAGTTTCTTTAAAATGGCACTGAGAATGTCAGCCCTCATTAGTGCTTATACTTTAATCGAAATAATACGCTAAAGGGTGTTGCAGAAGCTGAAGGAAAAGTTCAAAGACGTGAAGAATCCATTCTCAGGAAAATACTAATTTATTTTCCATTTGCCTATAAAAATAAAACAAGGGAAAAAATTCTCTAGAGGTCTTTTCATCCTGGAAGAAAAAAGACCCAACTGCTACTCTACCCCCTCATTAGGCATTGTGGTGGCATTCTGATTTTGTTTTTCTTGAAATCTTGTTTACATTTTTTACTATTAAGTTATCTGTATGTTTAATACAAGTCTCCTCAACTTGATACAAGCAAACCAGGGCAAGGATCATCTTTAATGCTTCTAACAATTCATTTGTTACCTACATATTGTGAGCAACTGAATAGAGGTAAAATATAGAATTAAATGATGAGGGAGATATACTCTTACATTATTCCAGGCTCTGGGGATACAGCAGTGAACAGAATAGATAAGATCCCTTGCTCAGATGATGCTTCCATTCTGATTAGGGAAAGAGAGCCAGACAATGAAAAAGAAACAAATAAATACTCAAAATAAAATTAGAGAATTATAGGTACCACGCAGGAATTGAAACGAGATAATAGGCTATAGAGAGGGCGTACGTGTGTGGAGGGGTTATTTTAGATAAGTGGAACAGATAGGCTTCTCTCAGAAGGTGAGATCAAAGCTCAGAAATGAATAACGGAGGATAAGCCAGCTATATGAATATTTGGGCAAAGAATATTCCCAGCACAGTATTTCAGCAAGGATAAAAGCACTATGGTTGGAATGACACTGGCATTATCAATGAAAAGAAAGTACTTACGGGCGACTGGAGTTAGAAGCCAAGTATGCATGGCCCCATGCAGAAGGAGTGAGTTAGTTATGCTTCCATTTTCCTTCCAAACCCTGCCCTGCATCTTTAACTCTACCTGCCTGTCACACCAAACTTCCTTAAAACTGAGAAATAAGGCAAAGAAACAGGAGATAGAATCAGCATGGTGATCAGATTGTCTGGTGTTGCTTACCTGTAGAAGGCTAATAAAACAGAAGCATTTGCCTGTTTATTTTATATTCTTTTTGCTTACGATAATACATAAATTAAGGGAAAGTTTGGACTGAGCTTATGGTGCAAATCTTCCCATGCCTAATCCAGCAATATTTCCACTGCTCCTCTGTCAGTGTGTGTGTTTAACATAATAAAATAGTAGAACACAGAACACAAGCAAGGACCTTGACATTGGTCCTGAAGGGGTGTTGTCTAAAACGGCAATCTTTCTGAAATGAAGCTGGTTCAATACCACCTAGAACCAGTTTTAACTGGATTCATGGGAGCATAGGAAAATAAAATCAGCAACAGCCTTAGCCTAACTCCAAAAAAAGATTGAGAAGTAAAAAGTTAATAACCCAACATCCCCCTCTTTTTCTTCCCATGTGTTCACTTGGCACAAGCTGGTGTCCTCACATGGCCTTTGCGAACAGAGAATGGAGGGATTCTTTTGCCTGTTTGGCTTCATTTACATGTTTGAACTCTCTGCTAACACAATTTCAAATGTGTGAGAAAATGAAGTCGCTTTTCATTAAGAATAATGAAAAGGGCATTTAGATTCAGAATTTCTATTGTGGTTTGGGATAATTACACAGCTTTTAATCATGGTGGCTCCTTTCATATCTGTGTGTTCCTTGCAATGTGAAAAACCTAGGACCTGTTCTTTCTAAGTGTATCAGAATGCAGGAAATTTTTTTTCAAAAGTTTCAAATGGTTTTTATATTATAAGTATAATAAAAAAGAAAAAAAGGAGAGAAGAGCACTTCCTTTTCTTATCAGATTCGTGTTGGACGATAGTCACACCATTGCCGGTAGCCTTTCAAGGTACTTGCTTCTAATTCGATTTTTATTAATGTTTAGCGAAAGTGAGAGTTGGAGGCTTATATCTTTTTATTACAGATATCCTTCTATTTAGGATATACCCTGGGATCTTTGATGCTGCAGGTAGGAGACTGCTAAATAATCATCAAAATTGGATTCGACAAAACCATTTAGCAGCATTCCGTTTACCAGGGCTCAGTGATGCAGTCTTCCCAGCAAGTTTTTTGCATGTCTGCTCTGCTTTCCTTGATGTGAGTAATTATGCTCCTGTAGCTAAGTTAAGGAGATAATTCTAGCCAACAATTCATGACTGTATTTTTTGCAGTCCTGAATGTTGCTTTTCAGGACTAATTTGAAACACATGCTATAGGCCTCATGCAAACCACGTAAATGACTTAACATTATATTTTGGACTCAAATTTCCATCAGTTTTAGAATTTCCTAGACTCTGTGAGCAAGAGAATCCACAGGAAAATGGGCTAAGGGGAATTTACTATTCTCTACAACGTTTGCCACCAGTTTCAGGTCTCTCACAGCATTTACTGCAGCCAAAACCACACTGGTTCCCAAATATGCTCATTTTGTTGAATAGTCTGTCTGGGTATTTACCCCAAGCCTGCTTATTGTTTTGTCTAACAGCCAGAAAAGGCTAAGATTTCACTAAAGACTGAATCAAACCAGCAGAGAACAAAAAAGAGAATAAAAAAGGAAAATGCGTGAAATATGTTTTCATCTATCTCACAACATAAAGAACTCTGAATTTACCTGGAAATGCTACGAACTTACTCCGCCTCTTGTTGGTGAGAACGTTTCTCTTCCTGTTGCATTGCCTCTCCAACAGCTGCAGCCCTTTGAGGATCGCCTTATATACTTAACTTGCTTCTTGGGAAAACACAGGTGTCAAGAGGAATGGTGTTAACACAATTGCTGACCACCTCCTCCCCCTCCTACCTAGACCAGAAACAGTTCTTATACTTCTGGTACCCATCAAAATATGAAGGGACATTCTAGCCACTGATACGATCTGTGTCTACTGATAAGGAAAAGGTCAACTACTGCTTCCTAATGTCTGGGGAAAAGGGCTGCTGTGGAAGCCTGTTTGATGAGGCTGGAGTAGAGATTGCAAGAGTATTTGGGGAAGTGAGCCTGTGCACTTTTTCTGAAGACAGATGGATGCACGTTCTATATAAGGAAAGTTAAAAAAGCAAGTGTGTGGTCCCGGAATATGCATGTGTGTGGTGGGGTGGGGAGGGTGGAGGTTGGAATAGGATGCAGGGAATGATGGTGTGAGATAAGTGAATCGAGAGGGAAAAGGAAAGGGAAGGCTCCAAAACAAATGGCACCAACACAGGCAGAGATGTGCGGTTGTGAACGATGCTGCGGAAACATAGTTTAAACCAGTTGTTCCCAAACTTCAGGGTATATCGGAATCCCCAGGAAGGACTGTACAAACAGATTCTTGGCGCCCACTACAGGCTCTCTGATTCAGGGGGTCTGGAGTGGGGTCCAAGAATCTACATATCCAAGAAGTTTCCAGATTATGCGGGGGCTGTTGGTCAGGGGACCACACTTTGAAAACCACTGGTTTGGTCTCTACTTCTATGTATAGTCTATATGTCCAATATGTAGTACTGGACATAGCCTATATATAGTATTCTCAGCAAGAATGTGATGAATGACTTTTGTGATCATTTCTTCCAGATGCCTTTTCCTATGCAACTCTTCCATATCTTTCTCCCCCTGCTGACGGGGTATCCAGTTTTTCAGCTATGGGTATTATTATTATGCATGACCCTCCCTATTGCTTCAAGAATACTACTCTTTGCTATTTACAGAGTCTCATGAGGGTGCTCCCTCCCTACTCTTAACATGTATGCCAGTCACGTGTTACATCAAATACTTTTGGAAATTTTAAGTGCATCATTAAATGAATTTAAAATGAAAGATATTCTTAAATGGGATTAGGCTGTAGGTGTCACCTTAGACAGTTTAATAAAAGGCAAATATTGCAAGGAAAAGGTAAAGATCTCAGTGCAAGAGCTAGTTTGGGACAATGTCCTCCCTTTCTGAGGTTTCCCAAACCCTCCCAGGTATCTGACTGCATCTACTGCCATCATATAAGGCCAGTCCTGTATGGACAGATGGACAGAGAGTGGGGATTTTGGCAGTTAGTCCTGTTTGCCTGTGCATGACCATTAGGAGTTTGCTTATCACCCTCCTCTATCATTGATTTGTTGAGATAGAGCAGGTTTAGTGCCTTCTCAGCACTGCCCCATGACATTACCGCCTCACTCTCTTCCTTCCTCTGAGGACCTGTAATTAGGTGCAGTCTTTCCTGACGCTTTCTCTGGAACGCAACGTGGCAGCTATGGTGGTGTCTGCACAGATCCTCCTTTAAGAGGGAGCCTGCTATGAGCGGCTCTTCGCTGATAGCCTCCAATGCTAAACCTCCAGGATATCTCGGCATTTACACCAAGAGTGTGTGGCCCTGGCTGCCCCCAGCCAGTGGCTAAGAGACTTGAGCAGAGTCATTTCTGCCTGTTGTGAGGATCCTCTAACAGGTGGCATTGCTCTGGGTCTAGCACCTGCTTGGCTGACACTTTCTCGGGACTGCTCTGAGGTTTAAGCACTTCCTCTCCCATCCTCATCAGCCCCCTTTCCCACCACAGGAAACTTGCCTCTAGTCTGAAGCTCTCCCTGCCCATCCCTGTTCTTTCAGCTCTACCTTCATAGACATTTCCCTCAATGAATTTCTTGCCTCTCTTTTTTGATTTTTTCAATCTTTCTCTCTTTTTCTCTATTTTTATATTTTAAATGTTAATCCTGCAGATTGGAGAGGTACTGCCTTCACTACAAGTGTGCTCTCCCTATTTCTTGCCTCTCTCATTCCCTCTTGGTATCTTGGACCCAAACTGATACCATGACCTAATCCTGTCCTACTTTATGGAATCAGATTTAAACGCCTTATCCATGCCAGGCTGACCTAGCCAGAGCTTCCTTTCTCCTCCTACTCCATTCACCTACCACAGTGTCAGCCCCTAACCACGCTCTTCATACATACACATACACACATTTTTAGCTTTGGACTAAGGTCTCAACTCTTCCAGCATGACAAAAATGGCAACTCTGTTCATACTACTACTGAAAGGTAAGGAAGGCTCTACGGTTAGCATAGGTAAAGCTATTACGAATCAGGATACGCAGGATGTAGTCTCAGTTTTCAAACAGAGGTGGGATGGGTGTGCCTCTCTCTTTACCTATCCTAACTGGAGGCCTGTGAAAATATGTAAAGGTATTCCTAGAGATCGCATTGATTAAGGAGTATTAATATTGCTTAACGGGTGCAGCCAGAAACCCCGAATGCATTGTCCAGAGAAATCTCATATATCAAAGAATTGTCCTGCTCACAAATGCCTGAGAAATCCCACCTTGAGAGACCATGTAACTGAAACTGGGAGGTTATTTGGCATTTCTAGGTCTTGACCTCTACCAAAATAAAAATATTAAAAATACTTACTACTAAGACAAGGTGTAGCATACAGTAGACACTTAACACTGTTTTCTATTCCCCTCACCCTTCTTTTACCCACAGTATCTTACAGGTTGTTGTGAGGATCACATGCGATAATAAATGTGAAACTGCTATGTCAGCAATACAGCTCTACGCATGTATACTGTAGTTACAATATGGATGGCAGGTTATCTAGTATAACCTTATTTTAGAGAAGACTCAGTCAAACAAACACATAGTTCTGGTACACTTCTCAAATTCAAAATTGTGCTTGTGAAAGGTCCTTTTTAAAATAGAATTATTTCATTTATGCACATGAGTGCAGGCTTTCCAACCGTCACCTGAATGTATTTTTGCTGGATATAATGGTAGCTTTCCTCAGAGCCCAGCGCTGGTATCCAAGGGCATGCCAAGGCTGTTCTGATGAATGTATTGTATACAGAAAAGGTTAATGTATTCAGTTCCTATTTAATTGAAAATCCCCAAGGAACAAGTCATCTTTTGTAGGAGGAGCAAAGGGAAACAGAGGAAGCAGCCGGGTGAGTTGAATTATTTCTCCTGTTTTCCCCGCCTCCTCCCCTACCCCAACCAAGAATAGTCCTTACACTTCTAATACCTGTCAAATAATAAATAACTGCATGCCGTTATGGAAAATAGAAAATACATGTATATACTCAGGAGTCTGCTTTACCCAAACCCAAATCACCTGCGTGGGTTGTACCTTGCATGGACATGCACTTCGGTCTGGATCCTCTTCTCTTTTCAGACTTGGTGAACTGCTCCCAGCGTCAGAGCTATAGTGCCTTTGCAGGTGAAAACAAGGCCGTGTACTTGAAGGGTGGTGTTAAGACACTACTTCCTGAAAGTTACTGGATGCCTAATAAATATTGGAAGAATATGATTGAAGTTCGGTGATCTGTGGGTAAATTTGACTTTCCAAATTTCTTCTTCCCCTTTGATACTCTCTTGCCAGATGGAAGGAACTACATATCTGACAGGGAGAGAGGGAGAAGTAGGAAAAGACGGAGAGTGAGAAGTCTGTTTTACACACTAAGGAAAGATCGTATCTTTTAAAAGATATTACCACAGGTATATTTTAATTGCTGATTATAGTTTTCACTGATTTGCTCACTGCAGACAATAGTATTGTCAGGATTTGTCTGGTCATCTGTTACAATACCAGACACAGTTATATTAACACGAGCTTTATGACAACAATAAAATGATTGCTTGAGAATAATTGAACACATCCCATAGAATGAGAATGATAAACTGCGTAATTAAATTGCTTGTGATTATATAATACAACAAACTACTAACCTGAACAGTGCTTGTCTTCATTAGGGAATCGAGAAAAACTGTAACCCAATGTAGTTAAAGAAAATGCCTCTATTTTGGTCTCATTTGAATGTTCTTTCTTGTTCATTGTCACTGACTTACCTCCATCGCATAATCTTCTTATTTCAGGCACAGGCACGTGGGATGGGATGGTGACAGATATCACCTCCCTTTAAGAGGAACATCTTCATCAGTGGCCAGGTGCATATGCTCGGGATCCTGGTTTCTCAGTTCAAAGACTGGTTTTGTCATTAACAAGCTGTATGACCTTGAGCAAGTTACTTTAGCTATTTATGTCTCAGTCTTTTCTTCTGCAAAAATAGAGAGATAATAGGACCTACCTCATAATTTTGTTAGAAACATTAGAGTTAAAAAATTTAATATCCAAACAGTGTTTGTCACAAACTGAATGTTCCATGTATTTATGTTTCTTATTTATTACGTTTTGAGGTCTTGTCTAATGTACATGTCTAAGTGATCCCTGGACCAGAGACAGAGCATCTTAGGTTAGCTTCGTTAGCTTGCTGGCTGCAGCTGTGCGTTACCCTGGAAGGGTCTTACCTCAAGCTGTGGTCTGACTGTGCTGCCTGCCCCATCAGTTGTAACTCTCAGTTTCTTTCTTGATCTATAAAATAGCAGTGGGAAGATTCCTTTCCGTTGTGACAGAACAGGAAGATTCCAGATATTTTGTAGTTTTTGTTAGGAAAAAAGCATTGCTGAGAGTTGTAGTTCAATCTGGGAATGCCCCTTTTCTCTATTCATGTCAAAACATAAAAAACAAAATTATTCAAATAAAAATACCTAGTCACCATCTTTCCTAACTGAGCAATTGAAGGATTGCTGTCTGATCACTTCATGACTAACTAGATCAGATTATATTATAATGCATAGAATATCAGACCTACTATGGTAGGTGACACATAAATCAAACATTGGAGACTGTGGCATGGTATCCAGTGATCTCCACTCCACTATTTATACCATTGTGTAATTCCCTCCTTGAGCCTGGTCTGGATATAGTGAGAGTTAATTGCTTCTAATGAATAGACTCTGACAAAAGTCAAAGACTGTCACTTTATAGATGATGTTATAATAGACTCTGGCTTCCATCTTTTTCACTCCACTTTATCTCTTGCTTTCTCTCATAGAAGCTAGATGCCAAATTATAAGGAGCCCAAAGGAGAGGTCACTGGCCAACAGTGAAAAGCTCCCAGTCCTACAGCCTGCAAAAAAAGAGAATCTTGCTAACCAACCACTGACAGAGCTTAAGCGCAATTCCTGCTCCTGTTGAAATTTGGAATGGCTGTGGCCCTTGCTGATGCTTGATTGCAACTTTGTGAGGGAGCCTGAGCTAGAAGACCTAGGTAAGCCATCCTCAACTTCTCAACCTATAGAACCTGTGAGATAACAAGTGTGTGTTGTTCTATATCTCTAAATTTTCAATTAATTTGTTACACAGCAATAGATATCTAATACACTTTCATTAGTCAAATTCTTTGGAATTGGGAGGAAAGATAGAAAATATCTTAGTAATTTTTTTCTTTTGAGACAGAGTTTCACTATTCTTGCCCAGGCTGGAGTGCAATGGCATGATTTTGGCTCACTGCAACCTCCGTGTCCCAGGTTCAAGTGATTTCCCTGCCTCAGCCTCCTGAGTAGCTGGGATTACTAGCATGGACCATCATACCTGCTAATTTTGTATTTTTAGTAGAGACAGCGTTTCTTCATGTTGGTCAGGCTGATCTCAAACTCCCTACCTCAGGTGATCTGCCCACCTCAACCTCCCAAAGTGGTGAGATTGCAAGCATAAGCCACTGCACCTAGCAGTAATAAAATTTTAACTAAAGGCTGACCTTAGAAATATTTTGTGCACTGAGCACAGTGGCTTGTGCCTGTAATCCCAGAATTTTGGGAGGCCGATGTGGGCTGATCAACCAAGGTCAGGAGTTCACGACCAACCTGGCCAACACATTGAAACCCTGTCTCTACTAACATATACAAAAATTATCTGGGCATGGTGGTGCACATCTGAAATCCCAGCTACCCAGGAGGCTGAGGCAGGAGAGTTGCTTGAGTCTGGGAGATGGAGGTTGTGATGAGGTGAGCTCGTGCCACTGTACTCCAGCCTGGCCAACAGAGCAAGACCCTGTCTCTCTCTCTCTCTCATCTATATATTATATATATATATATATATATTATATATATATATATAATACATATGTATTTGTATATTTGTGTGATTTTTATTTTAATCATGACTCAAATATATAAAATCATTATTTTGTCTAGGTAAACCTTAGCCTGGTATATGTAATTGGATTTATATTTGTCATTAAAAGCCTTGCAAGTCATCATTTAAAGATAAATTCTTACTTTACCATCATCATTGTTGTTGTCATTATTATTATCATTACCAACGTAACATAGGCTTACTATGTACCAGGCTGTTTTAATTATTTTACCTAATTAATCCTCACAACAGCCCTACAAGGTAGAAACATTATTGTAATCCCCATTTTATGGTAGAGATGCTTGACTTAAAATGCGGTTACTTCTGATAAACTCATTCTAAGTCAAAACTGCATTTAATACTCTGATAATGCCATTGTAAAGTTGAAAAATTGTAAGTTAAAGCATTGTAATTCCAGATCCTCAACTTACAATGGAGTTACATCCTGTTAAATCTATTGTAGAGTTGAAATACTGAAAGTCTAACCATGGTAAGTCAGGGACCGTCAATATAGGAAACTGAGGCCCAGAGAAAGCACAAAACTTGCTCCAGGCACACTGATAGTCTGTGGTAGCATCAGCATGCACACTTAGGTCATTAGGCACCAAGCCTGAGGCCCTTACTGCTCTATGAGGCTGCCTCTCAGGACTGCTCAGTGTTGAAAAAAGTTGAGGAAGAGTTTTGTTTGTTTTGTGTTTGGTAACCATTAATATTAGGTGGTTTTCTTGTGACTCACCTTTCTCTTTGAAACGTCAAGAGTCACAAAACATTATTCTTTTCTATGACAGAATGTATCAATAACATCATGATTCTTTTACTCAGTATTGATCAACACTTTCTTTGTTCAGTGCCTAGAACTGTGCTTACTTTCACAAAAGAGATCAATAGGCGCTGGGGAATCACAGAATACCTGATAATGAAGATGATGATGATGACTGTGGTGATTTGACAGCTGCTTTTCATTGACTTTGTCCTCTGGTTACATTGCTTGTTTAAACTTTCTACAATTTAGCGGGTAGATGCATCTTTTTATCCCAGTTATATACTGGGTGAGAATGTGCAATAAAGTAGTTTCACTGAGTTCAGATCTTGGAGAATTCAGAAAATCAAATTCAAGAAGTTAAATCTTATTTTAAGTATAGCAGGGAAAAAAAGAGAGTTACTAAATATGAAAAAGTCATAGTAACCTGTATATCAAATTATAAAGTTAAATTTTGGACAAATTAGCAAACATTTAGTCCATCTAATCATCTACTATTAGCTTCTTCTTAATTTAAAACAAAATCAAAATCAAAGCCAGGAACAAATTTACTGCTTATACCAGGTCAGCCTCCAGAGGCCTTTACCCGGGCTTCCTTGGGAGTAAGGTTTATCAACTCTTTCTCCACTTTTGAAAGAGTACCCTAGCTCGGGGTTGGACATTTTACTCTGGATATTTGTGTGTTTGCATGCTCTCCTTGTGTTAGAAAATTTTGGAATAAGTCATAAACATTATTAACCCCATTATGTCTAAGAAATTCAAAAGCAGCAAGAAGGCTGATTGTATGAAGTGGCATATTAAATGGGTACACATCAGCTGAATGTGTTTTATCTATGCATGATTCAGTGGATTGTCCTTAGTGCTTTGTAATCTTACTTTATTTAAAATGGAGAACCCTCTATGTGGTTACAAAGAAGATCTCAAGGCAGCTTTTGGTTCATGTTACTCCTCTGATTACAAGAATTTATTATCGATAGTTAAAAGTCTTCTTAATGTATCAGTTTCAGATTCAAACAGAATACTTCAAATACGGTTTGATAAATCCAATGTATATACAATAAAGTTCAGTGAAAGTATTACATCTGATTTAACATGGTATTTCTATCATTTGACTCTACTAATTTTCAAAAGCTAGATATGTTTTGATTCATTTCAACTTGCCATTAACTTTTAACCATATGATTTTACGTAGATATGACTGACAATACAAGTTATTTTAGTTTTGTATTTTATTTTAAATATTCGATTGCGTTACACCTGTTTGCAAAACCTTGAGTACAATTATAACAAAATATGTAGAATTATAAAATCAGTAAAAATTAAAAAAATTGTATTTCGGGTTAAAATACAGAACTTGAAATGTTTAAAAAACCACACACAACAAAAAACAAAATCTTCAGAGGGAGAAGTTAATAATGACATTGAAGCAGCTACATTGCCTGGGGTATATACCCTGGGGTTCGTAGTAGCCTTGCAGGAAAATTTAGGACATGAACACACACGAGGAGTTTAGAAGCAGAGGTTTAATAGGCAGAAGAGAAAAGAAAGAGAAACTATTCTCTCCACAGAGAGGGGATCTCTGGGTGGAAAGGACCAACTGGGTGGTGGATGCACCGAATTTTATAGTCAAATTTGAGGAGGAGGTGTCTGATTTACATAGGACTCACAGATTGGTTCGATCAGATATGATGTTTGCATAGTGCTCTGAGAAGGCTGGTGCCCCATGCTAATCTTATTTTGCAAAAGGACTTTCCTGTTTATCAGCCATCTATCTGCTTCTTCCAGTACACATGGCTGACAAAAAGAAGGGAAGATGGAGCTGCCATCTTAAAAACGTCTAGTCCTGGCCGGGCGCGGTGGCTCACGCCTGTAATCCCAGCACTTTGGGAGGCCCAGGCAGGCAGATCACGAGGTCAAGAGATCGAGACTATCCTGGCCAACATGGTGAAACCCTGTCTCCACTAAAAGTACAAAAAATTAGCCAGGCGTCGTGATGCGTGCCTGCAGTCCCAGCTTCTCGGGAGGCTGAGGCAGGAGAATTGCTTGAAACTGGAAAACGAATGTTGCCGTGAGGCGGTATCGCGCCACCGCACTTCAGCCTGGTAATAGAGCGAGACTCTGTTTCAATTAAAAAAAAAAAGTCTACTCCTTAGTTTCTGCTAGCATTCACCTGTGCAAATTCCCAGCTTGCTTGTCCATGTCTGCAGCTGGACTTTATAGGATGTTCTTTGTTAGAAGATGATTTGCGGCTTTCATTAAAAAGAAAAGCCTTACTAAGGACTTCCATACCCTCATTATCTAAGTGATTTCTTCTTAACTTCTGTATCAAAATTAGGGGACTTACCACATAGCTTATTATGAGCTTCCTGGTGGTCAAAACAAACAGCAACTCTAGAAGAGTGACATCTGTCATCTTTTTATGTTTGTGATCTGAACTTAGAACTTCACTTTTATTTCTGTTGAACTGTACCTTCTTAATTCAGCTGAGAATTCAAGGATACCTGGATATATGAAAATGTTCTCTATGCCCAGCTGATTCTATCAAAATATAGAAAGATATTGCATGAGAATATTACATCAAGCTGATCCTTGATCACCTTAGAAGAAAGAGGTCAAGGCCTTGACAGGAGACACAGCACAGGGAGTTTAGTTTTGATACTGGGCAAGGGTAAGGCAGTCTGGGAGGCTAAGTCCTGGGAGCAGGGAAGGAGTGTTACACATCATATGTTATTGACTATTCTTTTACTCAGTATTGATCAACACCCTTTCTTTCTCCAATGCCTGGAATTGTGCTTACTTTGACAAAAGAGGTCAACAGGCACTGGGGAATAAATACATGATAATGAAGATAAGGATGATGATGACCGTGGTGATTATGGCAGCTGCTTTTCACTATGTCCTCTTGTTACATTGTGTGTTTAATGTATCTTGCTTGCACAGATAGCAGGAAGACAGCTAAAAACACAGAAGGGAATGACTGGTTATGTGAAACACATTTTAATATTCACATGGCCCATTATTGCACTCTGATTTTTCACTTGGTTTAAATTGCTACTGAGAAAAAAACAAAAGATGAGTTGAATCTATTGGCTTGGATGGTTCATGAATATTTCCTCACCGAATCCACTTTGAAAGCTGAATTGCCTAGTTCTGTTAATGTTATGGAGAATCAGAACAAACACTATCTGATGTTTTCTCTTTCAAGCTTCTAAGATATATTCTTAACCCTGCCATGTCACCACTAATTCTTAATCACCAGACATTACGAAGTTGATGTAAATTTCATCTTGCAACTCATTCATTACCCTTATGGCTGGTGGTGACAGATGTCATTAGTTTAATGATTATGGCTCTCTGTTAATATCCATAGTTATCCATGATGATCACCTACTGAGGCTGGATGTTTCATTGCTTAATACAGTAAATTAGGCAAAAATGTCATGGCTGAACACACAATATCACCCGTTTTTTTGAAGATGAGTAAATCAAACGTTTCTCAATAAAACAACAATGTAGGTCTTTTGGACTTTAACTGTTCGAAGAAATCTTAAACAGCGGCATAAGATGGAACTCTCCTAAGCTCAGCTGTTGGCCATTTTGACCAAATGAAAGATCCCCTGGCATCCACCATGTTTTATCATGGAGGCAGTTTTACAACCATGATGCATTATGTCTGTGGCTTCAGAGTATGGAATCATGTTTCCAGGTCCAGCTTAATTACTGCCCACTTACATTCTAAAACCATTTCAAAAGGTAATCCTTATTTCTATTGTCCTGCTAAAATTTTTCCCCAAACCACTATTTTTTTCAATTTGTCATATTTTTAAATTTATAAAGCCCTTTAAAAAACCTGTATCATTCAATTTTCATAAAAATATCATAAAGTAGTTATCTTATCTCCTTCTGTATCTTTCTTGGGAATTTGTCAGTCTTTTCCTGATGCCATGTTGGATGCTTGTTGGATGTTCCCTACATGAAAACGAGCTCCTGATACTAACAATTCCTGTCGTGTGAGTAGTATATCCCTACACAGCCTAACACTAATTTCTCCCATTATATTTTAATTTTTCAACCTGCGGAATTACAGACTGATTTCTACTCCTCATGTGTTGATAAGAAGTTGAAGTGAGATAGACTGTTATGCTTGTTTATTGAAAAGGGATGACTGCAAAATTTATTGGTACCAATTTCAAATATCTGCGTAGACCCAGAGCTCAAGTTTGCTAAAATTAAATTAACTTTATTAGAATATTCACTAGGATGCAATGTACCTTTTAAATTCATTTATTCACTGATTTATTTAAAAATTTGCTCACTTGTTCATTCACTATTCGTTTAACAAGAATTTACTGAATTCCTACCATGTACCAAACACTGTAGAAGAAGTATGGAGTTAAATAAGATCTGTACACATTTTAAAAAGTTTTAGCTCCTCTGGGTTAATCACAGCCTGTGAGAGGAAGCAGCTCTATGGACTGAAAACTATAATATATTGTGACATGTACTATCAGAGAGATTAGTCAGTGACTGTGAATACACACACCACAAAAAATTAATTATGCATGAGAATTATGAAGAAAGATTTCAAAAAAGTGGTGTCATTTATTTTGAATGTTGGTGAATGAGTGAGAGTTTCTTAGAATTCTGAAGAATATCATGTTCAGGAAAATAAGTAAAAAATACAGAAGTTCAGGTATATGACACATCTACGAGAGAGAAAAGGCTCCAAGTACAGCTTAGGAAGGGGACTGGCACCAGATAAGTAAGGATCTTACAAGCTGTAAGAGACATCATAAAGGTAATTCCATAAACCCTTCATCTTTAAAGCAGAGTACTTGACCTAAAAAATGTTTTGTTCCACACAAGTTCATTGATTATCTAGGTACAAAGTATTGAAGTGTTGTAGAGTTTTAAGAAGATATATGTGTGAAGAATATACAGACATACACATATATATACTATATAAAGATGTATTACATAATATATATAATGTTAAGTAAATATTACATATAATATTTAATTATGTAATATACTACATAAATATATATATTTATAAATTATAGAAAGATATATATAGTTTTACACACATATATTTTATTTATATTATATATTTCAATATATTATTTAATATATACATATATATTATAAAACATACATTATATGTATTATAATATGATATATATTATTTATATGTAATTATTTATATTTACAAGCATTTATTTTTGTATAATATTTATATATTTATAATATATATATAATGTATATATAATAGATATTATATTATTATATAAATATAATAATATAATTTATATATATTACATATATTTATGTAATATATGTAATATACACACATATATCTTCTTAAAAGCTATATGTATTATACTTTATCTTAATATAAAATATTTTATGTATGTGTATGTATTTGTGTGTTTATAGCTACACACACACACACACACGAACATACACACGCACACACACACATATAAAATATTCAACTGTGACAAGCATTTTCAATAGTTTTCTAACTAGTAAAATTTTTGAAAAAGAAAGCCAAAGTAGGCCACTTTATGGTAAAGAAGATGCTTTAAAAGTAAGAGAAAAATAACTTTTTCAACATGAAAAAGCCAAAAATAATTGAAAATATTTATTGTTATTTGACTTTTGCCTCTGAAAGTAATATAGATATATAAACAATACATTCTTCCTAAGTTCTCCTCACAAACAATTTTGGAATGTAATTGTTTACCTGTATAAAAATAGAAATTGTAAAGTTTCCATTAGTTTTCAAGAACAACAGTTTGTAAAATAATAATGTAGATTTGCTTATTGAATCCCCACTTTAATACAAATCTTTACATAATAGGTGCTAAGATTACAGAATGCAGTTAATGACATGAACCAATGACTCAATTTTTAATTTGATTAATATTTAATGAGAGGTTCTTTTTCAAATATATAGATAATAAAATCAAGTACCACAATATATTAGACTTAGAAACATACCTTCGATTTAAAGTTATCTATGGAGTTACATGAAAAATTTCTGGAATTAAGTAACCATATTCAATCACATAGTTCTAGTATGTATATAAATCATATTCTATTTTTATTTTAAACCACTTCATTAAAATTTAATTTACATACCATAAAATTCACCCCCTTCAAGTGTGTAGTTTAGTGGTTTTTAGCATATTCAGAGTTGTATAACCATCACCACTAATTTTATTTCATTTATTTTATTAATTTTAATTTTTTAAAAATAATTTTTGGGGTACATAGTAGATGTATATGTTAATGAGTTACATGAGGATTTTTTTAAGCAGCCATGCAATATGAAATAAGCACATCATGGAGAATGGGGTAACCATCCCCTCAAACATTTATCTTTTGAGTTACAAACAATCCAATTACACTTAAGTTATTTAAAAATGTACAATTAAGTTATTATTGACTATAGTCACCCTACTGTGCTATGAAATAGTAGGTCTTATTTGTACTTTGTAATTTTGTTTGTACTCATTAATCATTTCTACCAGCCTACTCAGCCCTTCCACTCCACCTCCTCTCCTCTGATAATTATCCTTCTACTCTCTATATCCATAAGTTCAATTGCTTTGATTTTTAAGTCTCACAAGTAAGGGAGAACATGTGCTGTTTGTCTTTCTGTGCCTGGCTTATTTCCCTTAACATAATGAACTCCATTTCCATTCATGTTGTTGCAAATGACTGGATCTCACTCTTTTTTATGGCTGAATAGTACTCCATTGTGTATATATACCACTTTTCTTCTTTCATTCATCTGTTAATGAACACTCTGATTGCTTTCAAATCTTAGCTATTTTAAACAGTGCTGCATATAATATAGGAGTTCACATATCTCTCCAATATACTGATTTCCTTTCATCTGGGTATATGTCCAACAGTGGGATTGTTGGATAGTATGGTAGCTCAAGTTTTAGATTTTGAGGAACCATCAAACTGTCCTCCACAGTGGTCATACTAATTTACGTTTCCCCCAACAGTGTATGAAAGTGCCTTTTTCTCCATGCCCTTGCCACAATGTGTTATTGCCTGTCTTTGCATATAAGTCATTTTAACTGGGTGACGTGACAACTCATTGTAGTTTTGATTTGCATTTCTCTGATAATCCATGATGCTGAGCACCTTTTTCTATGCCTATTTGCAAAGCAAAACACACTATGGCAAATGGCTTTGTGAACTCTGTCTCTATCTTCACATTTCCTCCTCAAGACAAACATAACCACAGTCTTGTATGAAGATTCATGCCATAATATTTAACTTTTCTCCAGTGACACACTTCCCTATAGGTGTTACATGGCAACATGTAGAAGTTTCAAAAATTTTCTTCACTGAAAATTTCTTTGCAATAATCTTGGAAAACAGCTGTAGCCCCCCCTACCCACATCCTACCGCTCCAAGTCATTTCTTGCTTCCTTTTTGCTCTGGCTTATAATGCTGGAGATATCCTTGGGCTCATACACAATTTATCTGCAAATTTGATTAGTTCTTCCTTCAAAATAATCCCAAACCATGGCACTTCACAGACCTCCCTCCCTGCCACTCCCTCCAAGTTGGTATCCTCTCCAACTAGAGTAGCATAAAGGTATCTCTTCTATGCTTGTGTCCTACAGACTCTTCTCACATCGTAAAAATAACCCTTTAAACACATGAATTTCATTTCTTCTCTTCTGAAAATACCCCACTGGGTTCTCAATGAGTTAGCATAAAATTCCAACCCCTTGTCATGAGCTTACAAAGATCCTGCTTGCTTCAGCCTTTGACTAACTCTGATTGCATTTCCTATTTACTCCCTTCTGGCTTCCTCCTCTCCTGTCTCAGTGGCTTCTTTGCTTTACTTGAAGTGAATCGACAATGACTTTGCCTCAGCACATTTGGGTTTTTCTTTACTCTGAAGATACTTTCTCCAAATATTGACATAGAGAGTATTTTTTCCACATATTAACATACCTGCCTCACTTTAAGAATGTTTCTGTTCAAATCTCATCTCCTGATGCCTTACCTTACTATCCTTTCAGAAATCAACCTCTTCATTCTTTATCACATTACCTCATTTTAATTTTCATCACAAAACCTATCTCTTTTAGATAGATATCATAAATACATTTGCTTATCTGTTAACTGTAATTCCCCCTGACTAGAGTATAAAATCCCTGGGGGACAGACTGGTTCTGTCTTGCTCACTATAGGATTTTCAGCACCTATTACAGTATAAACACATGGTACTACATTCAAAAAGGTATTGAATGAAAACATGAGTCTGTTTCATCTAGAGACTTCCAGAACTTTCAAAGTAACTTTCTCTATACTTCATGTTTTCTTTCTTAAGATTTTAACTAATAATTCAACAGAACAAGTTTTTTGTTAAGATATTCATTTTTTTAAATCTGCCTTTCAATGTTGGGCTTCTGTGAAAAAGTGTTGCACATAATGTCATTTTAATAAAGTATTCTGCTGAAAAAATTAAGTATCACTCCCATATATAATCCTCTCAGTTAACAATGCTAGAATTGTACTATGTGCCTGTTTTATTGATAATGATATTAGACCTCAAAAGTTTTAAGTAATTTCTCCAAATCACATAGATCTTAAATGCTATAGATCAAATAGGAGTCATTTTTGCTCCACTGTAGAGCTCATGGTTTTCCCAATTATCCTAGAGTTTTAGGTCCTCATTGTATTGAATGTGAGTGTATTGAATGTAAGATGCGATACAGGACCAGAGATGAATTAAGTATGTTGATATACTGAGATGATACCATTATTTTCAAATAATTTCTCGAAGAGCTATGTTTAAATTGTCTGTTGAGGTAGAGGGATATTAAAAGAATATTGATGAATGTTGTGTAAGAGGCTCTATTTTATGTCAACAGGCATCACATGATATAATCTGGAAGGAAGAATGGTCATTGGATACATGGATTTCTTTCCTGAAACTTTAGCGCTCTGGATATGTCACTCTACATGCCATGCCAAGAGCATTTCTCTGTAAATGGCTAAGAGAATGGGATATCCATGATCCTGTTGCCAGGGGTGACTCAGCAGCACCAGTTGATCCTGGCTGATGTTCCCACAAACTTATTTTATGACCAGAAAGATGGGGAAGTGAGAAGTGATACACGGTGATAGGCAGTGCTACATCTTGTTTGATTGGATATTACCAGGTTTTACCTTAAATAACGAATGTGGGAATATTTCCAGCCAGTAAAAAGAACAACAAAAATAATACATACCCATAAAACAAAATTCAAATCCCTTAATGTAAAAGTTGTGTATGAAATTAAACTGTAGACAACAGATAAAAGCCAACAATACCACTGTGTATTATCACAAAACTACTTAATTGCATAAAGATGAAACCAGGGAAAATAAATTTGAGAAAGTGAAATTAAAACTAACTTTAAACAAATTGAATTTTTTTCTTTGTTCTAATTAAAAACAAGCAAATAAAAAATAAACAGCTGTTGCGATTACTTGGCTTCAGTTAAAAATATATATATTCGGGCGTCTTTTCTTTCATTTATACTTGACATATTTACCTTTCAAGGGAAGCTGAACAAATGTGGAGAGTTGGAACCATTCTGTAGAATGTCAGCAAAGTCTATTAGTAATTAAGACACCAAACACAAATTAGTAAACTTTGAAGCTCAGCCAAGATGCAATTATAAACAAAACCATGAAATTTTATTGTGAAATATAAATATTTTAACTCTCATTAAGGACCGTAGAAAGAAAGAAACCTCCAAAGAATTTATTCGGACGTTCCTTTTAGAGTCTTTAAGTATTATTTTGTTTCTCAGATATGCATTATTTATTTGAATGTTCTTTTTATGGGATATAAAATAAAAGCTTTAAACAACTTAAATCACAATAGTGCCCCATTTAATCCTGCAGGGATAGGTTGAGGGTCAGGTCTTCGTGTCCTCTGGATCTTGCCAGACTGGAAACATTGGGAACTCCAAGATTAGATATACCTACATATGAATGATGATGTTAGTAGAAACATTCGATTATAAGCAATTTACTTGTTTGTCTAAGAGAAATACTAGTAAGATAGCACAAGTGGACATCTAAGAAGATAGAGATCACTGTCCAGTATGTATAATGGTGGGACTCTCGGCTTTGGCAGAGAATTGATAAGAGCAAGGTGAGAAATGGATGGAAGGAGTATGGGAGGGAGAGAGAGAGACAGAAAGAGAAAAAAGTGTCACACAGAATCTTGTTCACAAGATCAAGGGGTGCTAAACTAATAAACAGGCTTTTTGCATCACAACTGACATAGTGAGGAATTATCTAAGCATCTGTGTTCTTTGAATCTAAATGTAGTAGTTGCCAAAGTTTGGTGCATATAGGAATCTAAATTCTTTAAAAAATTCTAATGCTTGACTTCTACTTCCAGATATTCTGATGTAATCAGCGTGGAATAAAGCACAGGCATTGGAGTTCTTCAAGCTGCCCAGAAGGGTCTAACATGCAGTAAAGTTTGAAAAAACATAGGCTGAAGGTCAGGATTCACTCTAGAGATTCAATGCAGGGTTGATAGACAGAGGGTAGAGAAGTGATTCTACCTCTAGGGGGAAGATATTTTGATGGAGTTCAATATAGATCCAGATGTATGGAAATTTAGTGCTTATTAAAGAAAATAACACAATTCAATGGTGAAATAAAAGATAATTCATGAAATTGTGTTGGGACTATCTATTAGTAATCAAGAAGGGTCACAATCTCACTGCCTCTGAAAGCCTCTATTTACAGGAAATTGAGGGGAATATTTTAGAACAATGGGTTTGATGATCATAGGCAATTTAGGCAAGGTGATAGTTCTGATAGGTAAGGTGAGGTGTAATCATTTTTCTTCTATTTTATATCCAGTAACATCTCTAAAATTATAGGGGGTATCTTGTTTATGTTAGTGCATCCCCAGATGCAACCACAATTTGAGCCACTTTATTTTTTTAATTTTTAATTTTTGTAGGTACGTAATAAGTATATATATTTATGAGGTACATGAGATATTTTAATATAGACATATGTTGCCTAATAATCATATTATGGAATATGGGGATCCATCCCCTTAACCATTTATCTTTTGGGTTATAACAATTCAATATACTCTGCTAGCTTTTTTTTTTTTTTTTTAGTGAACTATTAAGTTATTTTGACTATAGCCACCTTGCTGTGTAATCAAATAATACTACTTATTGATTCATTATAACTATTTTTGTGTCCGTTGACCATCCTCACCTCCCACATACTCCCCACTATTCTTCCCAGCCTCTGGTAACCATATCTCTACTCCTTATTTCTGTGAATTCAATTGTCTTGATTTTTAGATCCCATAAATGAGAACATTCGATGCTTGTCTTTCTATGCCTGGTTTATTTCACTTAACATAATGATCTCCAGTTTCCATCCATGTTGCTGCAAATAATAAGATCTCATTTTTTTTTTACAGTTGAATAGTACTCCATAGTGAATATGCTCCACATATTCTTTATCAATTCATCTGTTGCTGGACATTTAGGTTGCTTCCACATCTTGGCCATTGTGAACGGTGCTTCAATAAACGTGGGAGTACAGACATCTCTTTGATATATTGGTTTCCTTTCTTTGGGGCATATATCCAGTAGTGGAATTTCTGGATCATATGATAGCTCTATTTTTAGTTTTTTGAAGAACTTCTAAGCTGTTCTTCATAGTGGATATACTAATTTACATTCCCACCAACAATGTGCAATGGTTGCCTTTTCTTCACATTTTGCCACCATTATTGCTTGACTTTTATGTAAAAACTATTTTAACTGGGGTGAGATGATATCTCATTGTAGTTTTGATTTGCGTTTCTCTGATGCTCAATGATGTTGAGCACCTTTTCATAGGCATGTCTGCCATTTTTTATGTCTTCTTTTGAGAAATGTCTTTTCATATCTTTTGTCCATTTTTTTAATTGAATTATTATACTTTCCGTATAGAGTTGCTTGAGTTCCCTGTACATTCTGGCTGTTAATTCCTTGTCAGATGGGTAATTTGCAAGTATTTTCTACAATTTTGTGGGCTGTCTCTTCACTTCATTGTTTATGTCTTTTGCTGTGCAAAAGCATTTTAACTTGTTATAATCCCGTCTGTCAATGCTTATTTTAGTTGCTTGTGGTTGTGGGGTATGACTCAAGAAATTTGTGACAAGACCATGTCCAGGAGTTTCCCTAATATTTCTTTTAGTAACTTAATAGTTTGTGGCCTTAGATTTAAGTATTTGATCCACTTTGATTTAAATTTTTATAACAACAAGAGATAGGGGTCTAGTGTCATTCTTTTGCAAATGGATGTCCAGTTTTCCCAGTACCGTTTATTAAAAACTATCTTTCCCCCAGTGTATGTTCTTGACACCATTGTCAAAAATGAGCCCACGGTAGATGTGTGGATTGTTTCTGATTCTCTATTCTATTCCATTGGTATGTTTTTTTTTTCCCATTTTTTTATTGCATTTTAGGTTTTGCGGTACATGTGAAGGACATGCAAAATTGTTGCATAGGAACACATGTGGCAGTGTGATTTGCTGCCTTCCTCCCCATCACCTACATATGGCATTTCTCCCCTTGCTATCTCTCCCCA
>NW_016107415.1:3770860-3782461 GCF_001604975.1 Cebus imitator
TTTTTTTTTTTGCCCTGGAATCTACTGTCCTGGTTCTCTGCTCAGTCCCCTTTCTGAACCGGCGTATGGGCAACTTCCCGTGGCCCCAATTGCCAGCCAAAAGGGCCCCCGGACCAGTGTATTTTGTACGGAGAACCGCGGCTCCGGGGCGACGACAAAGCAGCCGCGCGGGGCAAAGCAGCGGCGCTGGCGGGCACAGCCGCGCTGGCCGAAACAGCCGCGCTGGCGAGCGTGAAGCACCTCTGCCCGGGAATTTCCTAGTCTGTGGGCAATAAAAACGCGGCGTCCACTCACCCTCTGCGCTTTCACTGGGAGCTGCAATCCTGAGCTGTTCCTAAACGGCCATCTTGGATCGTCCCCTCTGTGAGTCTGTTTTTATGCCAGTAACGTGCTGTTTGGTTACTATAGCTCTTTTTGCTTAGGATGGCTTCAGCTATTCTGGGTCTTTTGTGATTCCATGTAAATTTTAGGATTATTTTTTATATTTCTGTGAAGAATGTCACTGGTATTTTGATAGAGATTGCATTGAATCTGTAGATTGCTTCGGGGAGTGTGAACATTTTAGCAATATTGATTTTTTTTCCAGTCCATGAACATAAAATATCTTTTCATTTTTTGGTACCTTTAATTTCTTTCATCAGTGTATCATAGTTTTCACTGTAGAGATCTATCACTTCTTTGGTTAAGTTCATTCTTACATATTTAATTTTTATTTGTGGCTTCTATAATTGGGATCACTTTCTTGATTCCTTTTTCAGATTGTTCACTGTTGACATATAGAAATGCTACTATTTGGATGTTGTGCAACTATACTGAATATGCTTATATATTCTAATAGTTTTTTTGGTATAATCTTTAGGTTTTTCTAAATATGAGATTATATTATCTGCAAACAAGAATGATTTGACTTCTTCCTTTCCAGATTGAATAATGTTTTTTTCTTTCTCTTGTCTAATTACTCTAGCCAGGACTTCCAGAACCACGTTGAATAACAGTGTAGAAAGTGAACATGCTTGTTGTGTTCCAGATCTTACAGGAAAGGTTTTTAGTTTTTCCTCATTCAGCATGATACTAGTTATGGGTCTATCATATATGGCTTTTAGTATGTTGATGTATGTTTCTTGTATACCCAATTTTTTTCTGGGCCTTTTTATCAAGAATGAATGTTGAATTTTATCAAATGCTTTTTAAGCATCAATTGAAATGATCATGTGGTTTTGGCTCTTCATTCTGTTCATATGATGTATTATATTTGTTGATTTACATATGTTGAACTATACTTACATCCCAGTGATAAATCCCAGTTGATATGATGAATGATCTTTCTAATGTATTCTTGAATTTGGCTTGCTAGCAGTTTGTGAAAAATTTTCAGGCCAATATTCATCAGAGATACTGGCTTGTAGTTTTCTTTTATTGATGTGTCTTTGTCTGGTTTTGGTATCAAGGTAATATAATATGGGTCTTGTAGAATTCGTGTGGAAGTTTTCCCTCCTTCTCTATGTTTCAGAACACTTTGAATAGGATTCATATTCTTTCTTCTTTAAATGCTTGGTAGAATTCAGTAGTGAAGCCATCAGGCCCCAGGGTTTTCTTTACTGGGCGAATTTGTATGACAGCTTCTGTCTTGTTACTTATTATTTGTCTGTGTAGGTTTTGGATTTCTTCATGGTTCAATATTGATAGGTTGCATTTGCCTAGGAATTTGTTCATTTCATCTATATTTTTTATAGCATATAGTTACTTATAGTAGCCACTGATGACCTTTTGAATTTCTGTAGTATCAGTTGTAAAATCTCCTTTTTTTTCTCCTATTTTATTTAGATTCTTCTCCTTTTTTTTTCTTTGTTAGTCTTGCTAAAGTTTGATTAGTTTTTTTATTTTTTCAAACAACCAATTTTTAACTTGATATTTTCTATTGTATTCTTCATTTCAAATTCACTATTTCTGGTCAGTCGTGGTGGCTCATGTCTGTAATCCCAGCACTTTGGGAGGCCAAGGTGGGTGCATCACCTGAGATCAGGAGTTCAAGACTAGCCTCGCCAATATGGTGAAACCCCCATCTCTCCTAAAAATACAAAAGCCAGCCAGGCATGGTGGCAGGAACCTGTAATCCCAGCTACTCAGGAGGCTGAATCAAAAGAATTACTTGAACCAGGGAGGCAGAGGTTCAGTGAGCCAGGATCGTGCCACTACATTCCAGCCTGGGTGACAGAACAGGACTCTTGACTTAAAATACAAAACAAAACAAAACAAATTCACTTATTTATACTCTAAGCTTCATTATTTGTTTTCTTCAACTAATTTTGGGTTCAGTTTGCTCTTGCTTTTCTAATTTTGTAAGATCAATCATTAGTTTATTTGCAGTTTTTCTTCTTTTTTGATGTAGGCACTTATAGTGACAAAACTTCCCTCTTAGTACTGCTTTTGCTGTATTTCATAGGTTTTACTATGTTGTGTTTCCATTATAATTTGTTTCAAAAAATTATTCAATCTCCTTCTTACTTTCTTCATTGATACACTTATTATTATTTAGGAGCATATTGTTTATTTTCCATGTATTCATACGGTTTTCAAAATTCCTCTTTGTGCTGACTTATTCTATTGTGGCGAGAGAATATGCTTGATATTATTTCAAATTTTTTGAATGTTTAAAAACTTGTTTTTGTGAACCAGCATAGGATCTTTCGTTAAGAATGATCTATGTGCTGAAAAGAATGTGTATACTGTAGTGTTTGGATGAAATGTTGTTCTATATATATCCATTATGTCCATTTGGTCAATAGTGCAAATTATGGGAGATCTTCCCTCTGGGAGATCTTTCTAATCCTGAAAGCAGTGTTTTGACATCTCAGCTATTATTGTATTGGAATCTATCTCTTTCTTTAGCTCTGATAATATTGACTTCTTTTTTTTTTTGTATATTTAGGTGCTTCAGTATTGGGTGCATATATATTTACAATCATTATATCCTGCTGCTGGATCGACTCCTTTGTCATTATATAATGACCTTCTGTGTCTCTTTTTATAGGTTTGTCTTGAAACCTATTTTGTCTGATGTAAGTCAAGCTACCCCTGTTCTTTTCTAGTTTCCATTTGCATGAAATATCCTTTTTCTGTACTTTTGTTTTCAGTCTGTGTGTATCTTTATAGGTGAAATGTGTTTCTTATAAGCAACAGGCCAATGGGCCTTATTGTCCATTCAGCTTCTGTATGTATTTTATTGTAGAGTTTCATCTAATTAACGTTCAATTTTATCACTGGTAAGTAAGGACTTATTCCTGACATCTTGTTATTTGTTTTATACTTATTTTGAGGTCTTCTCTTCCTTCTTTCCTTCTTTCCTTCCTTCCTGTCTTCCTTTTAGTAAAGGTGATTTTCTCTGGTGGTATGTTTTAATTTCTTACTTTTAATTTTATTTGTAGCCAATGTATTTTTTTATTATTATTTGAGGTTACCAAGAGGTTTGCAAATAGTAATCTTATAACCCATTACTTTAAACCGATGACAACAGAACACTGACTGTGTAAACAAACAAGGAGAAAGAAACTCATAAAAACCCTACACTTTAACTTCATCCTCCCACCTTTAAACATTCTGTTGTTTCTCTTTATGTCTTATTGTACTATATCTTGAAAAATTTTCATAGTTATTATTTTGGATTGGTTCATTATTTATTCTTTCTAATTAAGAATAATTTATACAACATAATTACAGTGTTACAATAGTTTGTGTTTTTCTGTGTGCTTACTATTACCACTGAGTTTTGTACCTTGAGATGACTTCTTTCTGCTCATTAAAATTATTTTCTTTCAGATGGAAGTACTCCCTTTAGCATTTCTTGTACAGCAGATCTAATGTTAATGAAAGCCCTTAGCTTTTGTTTGTCTCCAAAGGTGTTTATTTCTCTTCCATGCTTGAAGGATGTTTGGCCAGATATATTATTCTAGGGCAAAAGTTTTTTATCTGTCAGTAATTTAAATACGTCATGTCCTGGCTTCTAAGCTTTCCACTGAAAAGTCTGCTGCCAGACATATTGGAGCTTCATTGTATGATATTTATTTATTTTCTCTTGCTGCTTTTGGGATTCTTTATTGTTAACCTTTGGGAGTTTGATTACAAGATGCCCTGAGATAGTCTTTGGGTTACATCTGCTTGGTGTTCTATAACCTTCTTGTACTTGAATGTTGATATCTTTCTCTAGGTTTGAGAAGTTCTGTGAACATCCCTTTGAATAAGCTTTCTATCCCTAGGCCTGGGCTCGGGACCCCAATGGCCTGCTTGTTGCTTTGTCCCAACATGGTTGAGATGGTACCTAAGGGTAGAAGATAAAGTCTCCTTTACTCTTCCCTCTGCTTTGCTCAAACAGAAGGGGTCTTCCACTGTAGCAAACGCATTTGGGAATGCGCTGGGTCACATCTGTGGGCAGCTCATCACGGAACCCATAGTGTGCTGCTTTGATAACACTGCTGGTTATTCAGGGCCAAAGGGCTCTTTAGTCAGCAGGTGATGAATCTGCCAGGAATGAGTCCTTCCCTTCATGCAGCAAATTCCCTTTTGTACCAGGCTGTGTCTAGAAATGTCATCCATGAGCCAGGGCCTAGAATGGGAGCCCCCTGACTCTGCCTAGCGCTCTGTTTCCTGTGACAGAGCTGATATACAAGATGCAAGGCAGAGTCCTTTTTACTTTAAGCTCCCTTTTCCTTAAACAAAAGGAGTAAGTCACTTTCATTGCAGTGAGCTGCATCACCTGGGTTTCAGGCAGGGGTGGCACAAGCATTCCCTTAGCCACCCCAATTGGTATCTCCATAGGTCAGATACCACTTAGGAGTTGCCCAGGAATTCGCAGTTTTTATGTCTTAGACTTCCTTTCAATTTTACCGCAACCTCAGGGCACTTTGACCCTTAATGGTGAAATTTGTTGAGAAACTGAAGTTCTCATTGCTAGAACGGATGGTTTCCCTCTGGTTAGGCCTGGTGCAAATGCTCACTCCATGTGTGGGTGCTGGCTGAGTCCAGCACACTTTGCTCTTTGTTGTGACAGGGCAGCACTGAGTTCAATATAAAGTTCCCAGTCACTGTGCTCTCCAACCCACAATGGCACAGGCTCTCCATGCCCCATGGCTGCTGCAGGGGAATGGAGGGGGGTGCTGTGGGTTATCAAAGAGTTTCTCTCTGACCCTCTTCAATGCCTCTTCGCAATATGAAGTTAAATCATGTACTATGATTGCTCACCTGATTTTTGGTTCTTGTGACATGCCTTTCTGTATGCAGATAGTTGTTAAAATTTGGTGTTCCTGTGGAAGAATGAACAATGCAGGCTTCTATTTTGTTATTTTGCTCCCTGAGCCCCTGTATTGTCTACGACCATAAAGGTTTACCAGTTGGTAGATTTCAGCAGCTTTTAAAGTTAATTCAGAACTTATACTATGGAGGCACGAAAGTCATCTTTTTGTTGCATAAATTATTTTAGTAAATTTCAGATTTCCAATTGGGTCAATTTGTGGACATTGATTTTTGTTTTCTATTTCCTCCTCCAGTATGGGATTTCTTCCTCTCTCACTGTCTTCCTCTCTGTTTTTGTATATACTTTTGTGGGCTGGCAGGGTCTCTACTCAACTCATATTTAGAAGATTTCTTTTCTCCAGATAATCTCTAATCATTGTCATCAGCGTTAGGGGCCTCCTGCATTAAAGTGGTTGTTGAATTAGTCCCCTAACTGTGCCGTAAATATACTGTAGTCAATTTTACTTGTAACTTGGAGATCCACATCTATTTGGATGGTAGAGGCATATGCAGTAACATCAGTAGTAAAGACATTTTGTAAGGTTTTATCGTGCCATCTGCCTTTAGGAGTGTGAATTTTGGCATGCCATGTAGTAACAGCTCCTCCTCTGCCCAAGTGAACCTACATATTTTATAGGGCATCAGTCCTTCCCCTGAGGACGCTCTAGAATGGAAGCCAATGCCTGGTTAGGACACAAACAAGGGCCACAGGATGTAAGTCATTCTCCTCAGTGTGAATTTCTGTCATGGTGTATGTTGAAATTGAGATACAATAGGTCCAAGCTGAGGCTGAGATACATAACCCAAGGCCACTAAATTTTATATGACTCATAACAAAGACTGGGTAGAGCTCAGCGAATACAGCACTGTGCAGCACAGATGAAGGCACAAACTTGCGTGAAGGCAGCAACACAGCTCAAAGAGCTTGCTAGCCAGCATGCAGCTGATCAAAACGATTGCTCCACTGGCAGGCAGCAGAGCCAGTTATCAAGCCAAAGCAAGAGAAGAAAGACCCCTGCTAGCAGTGGATATCATCTAGACACCCTGCTTACAGCACAATTGTTTTAGATATTCCACAAAAAGAAGACTACCCCTGTCAACACTCAAAGTTGAAAAAGCTTATTACTCATATAAGGGAATTCCAGGGAGAGTGAGGTGGCACAAACAGACATAGATTGGCTTGAGGGATGCAAACTGAGTGGATCAGGCCTTAAAGTGGCTAGAAGTTTTCATGAGCTGGAATTTCGTGAGGTTTGAATTTCCAGCAGGCGCCAATGGAGGAGACGTGTGGGATTTCTTAGCCTATCTATTTAATAGATGGCAAACCAAAGGAAAAGAAGAGGGAGGGGCTTAAAAGAAGTTGGCAGTCATACATCAAAAATATGGAGTCACGCTTTTTTAAAAGCTTTTTTAAAAAAACTTTTATTACAGTTTTTTTTAAAAGTTAAATTTTGAATCTTGAGAAAATATTACACATTCAAAAACTAAAGAAAACTCTCACCCTCATTGCCTCCCAAAATTGAAAACAACAAGAAGTCACTATAGGTGATTGAAACTATTATTTTCCATTCATAATTCCTTCCTATCTAAATTATTTCTCTATGCATTATTTTCTCTGGAGTCTCTTCTCTTGTTAAAAGTAGGATCCAAGAGGAACATAAACAATTATTCATAAAAAAAGAAAACTTAGAAATTCTTTCCTCCAATACCTTTCTGAAACAGGCTTTGAAACGAATTCTAGAGATTTAGCCTAAATGCCCAAAGTGGGATTTAGAATTAGTCTTGTCATAAGTAATTGTTTTTGATTGTTAGTTTGTTTTGGGAGTATCTGAAACTAATCTTTGACATTTGCATTACCATAAAGGTATGATTTTCTCATCATCCCGTCTTGCTTTCCCTACATAGGCTTTTGTTGTTTAAAAAAGTTTTTTCTTCTGGGAAAGGAACTGAATTTTAGTCCATTTGGATAAAGTTTTGATTTCTCATCAAAGGCTTGATAATAAAACACAAGCTTATCCTTTGTTTCCATGATGGTATTCATGACTAGAAACTGCTCCAAAGATTACATCAACTCTGTCCCATGCCACACCTCAGTGACAGCTGTCTGAAGATTTCTGTTGCCTAGAACCTGTATTGGCTTGGACAAGTTGAATTTTGCTGTATCACTTTGAGGCCACTTCTGTCTCCCACATGAAGTTCTATTTTTCTCATTGGCTTTGCCTGGATTGTCAACAATCCTCAGAGCCAAAGCATATCAGTGCTATAACTTCTTCTAATACCTCGTTTTCTTCATGTTCCATTCTTTGGTGGGACAGGAAATTCTGATTTGGAGACATTTCTGAGCACAGGAGAATATGATCACTCTGCTTCACCATCTCCTGTTCTCTATCTCTGCTTGCATAACTAAATAATATTCAACACAAATTATTTTGCATCTTCACAAAAAGCTCCTTTTTCTCCAAGTAACTCAACCTAGTGTAACTTTGTGTACTTATTATACACACAAATTTAAGTGTAGAGACTGCCTTTAAACTTTCTTTTCATATCACTCACTACAATGCCTGAAAGAGCAGTCAATAAAACTGGCTTTATAGAAGTCACATGGTACAGTTTAGAATTTCCGGATTATTTGTATGGATATGATACCCTCAAAATTTTGATAGATACTGCCAAATTGCCATTCTAGAAGTTGTACTGATTTATACCACTTTAAACAATAAATATAGATTGTTCATTTATTTATCTTCTTTGGGTTCACAGTATATAAATCCATAAAATATATTATTTTTTTAAATTTGCATTGTTGATTTTCTAGATAAAGTAAGCATCTTTTCACAAGTTAATTGGAACATAATTCTTTGCACATTTCTTTATAGGTTTGTCTTCTCAGTAATTTGGGGGATCTATTTACTGATATGAATTTTAATTGCTTGTCTTATTTCTAAGTGGCACAGATTTTAGAAGTCTTTTCATTAATTTTTAATAACTTAAATTTTGAGATAATTGTAGATTTACATACAGTTTTGGAAACAACACAGAGTGACCCTGTGTACTTTTTACCCAGTTTTCCTCAATAGTGATATTTTGCAAAACTATAGTACAGTATCACAACCAGGATATTGGCATTTGGGATACTGACAATCAAGATACAGAACATTTCTATCACCACAAGAATACCTTATGTTGCTCTTGAATAGACAAATCTACTTTCCCCCCTCCCCTCTTTTCTCTATAACCCTTAGCAACCAGCCATCTGTCCTCCATCTCTATAATTTTGTGATTTCAAGAATGTTAGGTAAACGATGTCATGCAGTATGTAACCTTTAGGGATTGGCTTTTTTCAAATAGTATAATTACTGAGATTCATCTATGTTGTTGTACTAATCACCCATTTCTTTTTATGTCTGAGTAGTATTCCATAGTGTGGATATTCCACAGTTTTTTAACCATTTATACACTGGTGGACATCTTGGTTGTTTACCAAGATATGTGAGGCTGTTATGTGCATGATTTTGTGTGAACTTAGTTTTTATTTCTATTGTCTTTAAACTTTTAAATAAAGATTTATAGAATTGGTTCTGTTTAAACATTTGGTAGAATTCTAATCTTTTGGGCCCAAGATTACTTTTTGGGGGTTGTTTTAAAGTTATAAATTCTATTTCCTTAATTGCTTTTGGGACTATTCATATGATCTTTTTTTATCTTGGCTAATTTCACATTCTCAAGCTAGCTTATTGTTTGCTTTTAGTGACTGTTACATTTTTTAGCTGAATTATCCTAAGGGTTATATGGATTTATTCCCCTGGTAGGAGATTTGTCTTGTCTTCTTTCTCATAGGGAGAGTCTTTCTCCCAGATGTAGGATTAATTGATTGCCTTGCAACCTCAGTTTTGTAATGGGCTCCAAAAAGTCACTAATTTGCAATTTGTCTAGTTTTTTTTTTTATAGTAGAGGTAGGAGTGTTACCTGTGTCACTTTCTGTATTATTAAGCTGTGGTCCTAAAATAGCTTCATTTGATATTAGTATTTTCTTTTCTAAGTATATACACTTATGGCTTTGAACAATAATAATAAAATACAATACCTGTGTAAAAAATTTATATTTTAAAAGTTCTTCTACATGTAGCCTTGTTTTTATACTTCCTGTCATATTTGGGAAAAAAAGTGGTGAAGTCATTTACCCAAATTAATCCAGTTAGTCAATGATGTAGAAGGAAAGGAAATTAAAACTTCTAAATTCAAGTGTGTTGCTCTTTCCTATGAAAGGCCTGTCCTTTGTTCACCATTTCTTCCTCCCTGGTACCCTTTTTCTCGAAAATCTGTTACCTCTGAGGAGATCATGGAACACATGGCATAATCTCAGTGCCATTGTGGACAATCTGAACCATAGAAGAAATACGAAATAGTGGGTTGAATTTGGCCCCAATCAGAAACTATCTGCTTATACTTAACATTTTGTATGCTTTAAAACAATGGGTTCTCAAATTGCATAAAGTACATAAAGAATTGCTTGGAGAGCTTGACAAAAACATAGACTCAGGGATTCAGTAGGTGGTGGTAGGACCAATGAAATTGTATTTCTAACAACCTTGTAGCTGATCCTGATGCTGCTAATTCTAAGGACCAGTGTGTGAGTAACACTGCCTTAGACCTATATTTCTTTAATGCGTTCATGGATCACTAACATTCAAATCACCTAAAGTGCCCACTCCTGACCTACTGAATCAAACTAACTGGGGGAGAGAGTCATGAAGCTTATCATAGCATGTCATATGATTCCTATCTACACGATTGTTTGAGAACCTACATGGATGCAGGATGTTTTTCTCTTAACTTCACTAATTCAGGTTCTTGCCTCATGATCAGGAAGAATTAGGCATTCAGACACATTGAAGGGTGAGGAGGGCAGAATTTATTAAGTGAAAAGAAGGCTCTCAACAAAAAGAGAGGGCCATGCAAGCAGGTTTGTACCTCCCAAATTGAAAACCAGGGCTACCACCCATGAGCTGAGGCCAGGCTTCAGCCCTGCATAAGGCATGAATTCCTGGTAACTCCACCCCATTTCCCTAGTGCATGTGGGCCTTCAGTCTGCTGTGGGCATTCTCAGGCAAGCCCCCTGCGCAGGTTCCCTCATCTGTACAAAATGTCTGATGTAAACACTTGCAGGGTTGGTTGGAGATTCTCTGGGGACCCTTCTTTGTCTGCCTAGTCCTTTGTCTGCCTCCTACCTCTATTAACACCATGATTCTCAAACTTTGCTATGTACAGCAAAGCTTGCTATGTATTTCCCCAGCAATATATTTCTAATACCTTTATCTCTTCTCTACACATTCTAATTTAATTGGCATGGGGAGCAAGCAGGGTATCAGAAATTCTAAAAGTTCCCCAGGTGACACTAATATGCAGTAAAATCATATGTTTGAGACATAAAATTGTTGCTCTGCTAGAGAATGTTGGTTATAACCACTGAGCAAGTTGAGAGATTCTTCAGGATTCTTGTAATTAAGGGTTGGAATTAGTTAAATCTCTTTTGTGCCTAAAATTGCCACGTTTATTCAGTAATAAAAATAATTCTCTTTATAGAGTTTGAAGGCCTTGTTCTTAAAAGAAATACATATTTAATGCTGGAATTTAATGAAGTCAGCCATGTATACAGGATTATATTACACAGTGTTTTAATTGGAATTTTAGTTGATCTTTTGCCTTTTTGACACAAATCTGAAAGTCACAGGGAACAGTTAAAATAATATCATAGCCCCAAGATTTTACACGAAACCCCTAAACTTACTGATAGGGACATTCAAATATTGTAGTAATTCGGAACATGCAGAAAGGGTGAAATGCTAGGTGACATATTTTTTTTAAATGAGTGTGTATTTGTGTGTGTATGTATGTGTGTATTTCTGTGTGCATTTTTGAACAGCATGAAAAAGTAATAGTTAGATCTCATGAGAAATGGCCTGTTTCCAAACACTATGAAACATTTGAAAAAAGATATGCCAAATATCCTACCAGTGTAGTTCCTTTTAAATTATTTCACTGCATTTAATTGTATTACAAAGGAGGAATTGGCATGTTTTCTATTTGATGGCAAAGAAACGGACAAAAAACCTTTTGGTTAATAAAAATTATATGCATAGACTCTATTTTCTCTCTCCTTTGTATGTTTAGAAAATACTTACCTGTTCCTACATTCACCTAAGCAGTTGCAGTGGTTCTTTAGAGGTGCTTCTTCTCTCCAATTTTCAGTGATTCTTCCTCCTTCAGAGTTCAGGATTTTTTTGCTGGTGTAAATATAGGCAAATAGAAATAGAT
>NW_016107415.1:3782626-3790767 GCF_001604975.1 Cebus imitator
TGTGTGTGTGTGTGTGTGTGTGTGTGTGTGTGTGTATTTCTCTCTCCCACATTGTCTTTAATTATTTTTAATTACTCGATTAAAGTAATATAAGAAAATTCTAATGGTTAGTGTGGATATAGACAAATAAAGAGAGAAATTCTCTCTCTCCCCCACCATGTGCGCATGCGCGTGTGTCTTTCTATCTCCCCACATTGCCTTTAATTACCTTTAATTACTTGATTAAAGAAATATAAGCTAATTCTAATGGTTGACATTAGTTTTATCTAGTATCTTAGGGGAAAAAAAACCCACAAAATTCCTGGACTAAAATCAGAAAAAAATCAAGAGACATAATGTGTAGCATTAAAATAGCTAAGAAAATACAGACTTTCATTTTAATTAGCTTATGATGGTGAATTTTCTGCAAAATCTTTCAGTTTTCCAATAAGATAACTTTAAAGACCCAGGACAAAAGACCAGTTTTTAAGACTAAACAAAATAAAAGACTGACAAAGGAGTATGATGTTACTATGTGTGAAACTTTTTTCTATGATAAGACTGAGTTTGGTGTCAGAAAAATCCACCTTGTTCAAAAGCAAAGACCAGTTTTCAATATGGCAAAAACATAAGAGAAGGCTTTTGAAAATATTGAATTTAGTGGCCTTATGTGGATTCCACATGTCATTGTATCTAGCAAAAGGGAGAAATATAAGAGTGGAAAAGTTTAACTGAAGATGAAATGCATAATTATTGAATAAAAAACCCAATAGAGGGATTAACAGAAGATTGAAAGGTAAATAAAAAAGCAAAACAAAAATCAAATTACTTGTTTGAACAAACCACCCAGAACCCAGAGAAAAAATAAGAAAGAGATTAATACGAAGTATAAAAGCTTATGTACTAAGATTGATATCAGCTAAAATAGAAAAGTAGGTAACTCAAAGCAGAAACAAAAACTGTCACAATCCACTTTGTCAGAACTTAGGAAAACAGGAAAAGATCTGTAATAACAAAGCGAACACTGAATCAACAAAATGATAATTTTAAAATAGTAGTAATATTTCATGGTCTTTTTTACTTGCCCTTGTCCTATTCCCTCCCAGGCTTGGTGGTGGACTTGAAGATTGCTGCTTACATTCTCATTGTGGAACTCAGGTCCCCTATTCCTAAGGAAGCAGAACAGATCTTACTTATAAAGAATTATTTTAGTCTGTTCTAATCTTTCTAAGGCCTGCCTGAAAGATGGAGGCAACATGCTACCTTTGTTTAGCAAATTATGGAAATTACTCCTGGCAGAAAAGTAGAAGGCATTTCTTGGACAACATCATAAGGCAAACACCCAACACACAACTAGCTGGGGAAAAATATTACAACTGAGGCAAACAGTAGAAAGCCTAAAGCTTAAAAGGAAATACAAGGGATATAGTCTTTGGGAAATTAGGGCATTCAAAAGGGCTCATGTATATTAGGGAATTTAGAAACTTACATGCATGCACAAGGCAGGGTTCATGCTTAGAAAAGTCATAAGAAGACCTCAAGATTGCACCTCTGGGTGATCCTGTTCCTTAGCCTCAATGTCAGCAGGAAGGGCAGTCTAAGAGCCCTGCCTGGCTTAGTTGAAGGAATACTTTAGCACAATGACAATGTGTGAAGAATAGGAGGTTACTTCCCTCCCCTTCCTACTCCTTCTCTCCTTCCACGCTTCCTCTTTCTCAATCTCTTTGTAGAACATGAGCTGAGTATAATCTAAAGAAAAAGAGATTGCAGATACCACACTTGACAAAGAATAGATACTTCACGAAAATAATTTGGAGCTCTTACTAAACAACAAAGCTGTAGCCCAAAGCAAGCAATAAAAACAAACCTTGAAGAGGGAGAGAATCTGATTTCTAGAGTTACTGCATTGTATATAAAAATTGTCCAATTTTCACCAAAAATTGCAAAGCTTGCAAATAAGAAAATTTATGACTCTTTCAAAGCAAAAATTAACCGAAATTGAGGAAGCCCTGATGTTGGATTTACTAGAAAAATGTAACCTCTCAAAAAGTTAAAGAAAACCAAGAGAATAATATCTGAACAAATAGAGAATATCAATAGAGATTAAAATTGTAAAAAGAAACCAATCAAAATCTGGAGCTTAACAGTGCAATAACTGAAGTGGCAAACTTACTAGAATGTTCCAATGACAGATTTGAGCAGGGTGAAGAAAGAATCAGTGACCTTGAATACAAGTCAATTGAAGTTATCCAATCTGAGGAGCAGAGATACATAAAAATGAAGAAAAATGAGATTTGTGTGACACTATTAGCATACCAATATATACATCATAGAAATCCAAGAAGAAGTATTGGGAGATAAAGGGCCAGATATTTAAAGAAAGAATGGTCAAAAACTGTGAATTTGATAAAAGACATGAATCTATACCTTCAAGAAGTTCATTCAACTTGAAGCAAGAAAAACTTGAAGAGATCTACATAGAAGCATATAATAATAAAACTGTTTGAAGGCAAAGCGAAAGAGTGAATTTTAAAAGCAAAAAAGAAGTGACTCATCATATAAAATGGATCTTCAATAAAATTAGCAGGAATACCCTCATTAGAAACCTGGAAATCAGAAGGGAGTGGGATGGTGTATAGCTCATTTTTACACTGCTTTAAAGAGCTACCCAAGACTGGGAAATTTATGAAGAGAAGCTCAATTGACTCACAGTTCTGCAGGCTTAACAGGAAGCATAACTGGGAGGCCTCAAGAACTTACAATCATGGTGGAAATTGAAGGGGAAACAAGGACCTTTTTCACATGGTGGCAGGAAAGAGAGAGCAAGAGGGGAATTGCTACACACATTTAAACCATCAGATCTTGTCAGAACTCACTATCATGAGAACAGCAGGGGGAAAATCTGTTCTTATGACCCAATAACCTTCCACCAAGCTCCTCCTGCAATTCAACATGAGATTTGGGCAGGGACACAAATCCATACCATATTGCATGGCATTTTTAAAGTGCTAAGTAAAAAAAAGCATCAACCAGTAATTCTTTATTCAACAAAACTAGACTTGTTTCAAAAATGAATGAAAACATAAGATATTCCCAGATAAACAAAATGTTGTTACTAATAAAACTGTCCTACAAGAAACAGTAATGATAGGCTTTCAAGCTGAAATAAAATGTCACTAGACAGTAATCAGAAGACATACAAAAAATTAAACAACTCTCATAAACGAAACTACATAGGTAAATGTCAATGCTAATTCTATTGTATTTTTGGTCTGTAACTCTACATTGTCTATATAATAAAAGATAAATATATAAAATGATAATTATGCCTATGTTAATGGGTATATAGTATAAAGTCCTAATTTATGACAATAACAAGGTAAAGGAAGATAACAGAGCTGTAGATTAGCAGTTTTTTGTATGCTACTGAAATTTGGTTGGTATAAATTCAAACTTGATTTTTATTCATGTAGAATGTTAATTGTAGTCATTGTGATAACCACTAAGAATTTGGATAATATATATGTAAAGTAAATGAGAAGGGTATCAAAATGGTACACCCAAAATAAGTCAAACACAAAAATGTCAATAGAGAAGGGAATAGGGAATAAGAAACAAACACACAAAAAATAGATATGACATAGAAACCATATAACAAAATATCAGAAATACATTTTTCCTTATTAGAAATACTTTGCATATAAATAAATTGAACTCTGCAATCAAAAGGAAGATGGATTTAAAAACATAATCTAACTGTATGCTGTCTACAAGAGACTCACCTTAGAACCAAAGAAACGAAAGTGAAAGGATGGGAAATAACATTCCTTACAAATCATAACAAAAGAGATAAGTTAGTTATAATATTATTTGACAAAATCTATTTAAGTCGAAAACTGTCCCTAGAGAAAAAAGAGGACTTATATTTTCCGGTCCAGTTTATAAAAAGTTTGGAAGTTGTCACTTGGTCCTAACAATAAATAAGAAGCTGAACAAACTGAAAAATTAACAACTCTTCTTATGTCAATCAGAGGAGCGAGATCACAGGGCAAACCACTGCCTGCAAAGTTGGAAATATAGACAACCAAATACAGATAACGACAACTTTAATAGAGCAGAAAATCCTGAGTAGAAACCTTCATGGGAATTAGGATTAGGGTTAAAACCTGAATTGTAGTCAGAGAATTTGTGTTGGCTCAGAGTGGACAAATCTGAGGGTTAAAAGCTCTCTGGGAGACCAATTGGAACCAGGCTCAGATTTGGCAGGGGTCTTGGAATTATCATATCAGGAATTTAAAACAACTATAATTTTTATACTAAGAGCTCTGTTGGATAAAGGAGACAAAGGGTGACATTATCTATTAACAAAAAGTCAATTCATCAAGAATATATAACAATTTTAAACATGTAATCAATAAACAACAGAGTCCTAAAATATATGAACCAAACATTGTCAACATTGAATGGAGGAATAGATAATTCTATAATAACAGTTGGAGACTTCAACACCTTATTTTTCATAACCAACAAAAAATGTAGACAGAAGTTTAATAAGAAAACATAAGATTTGAACAACACTGTATAACAACTAGACCTAACAAATATATAGAATATACCACCTGATAACAGCAGGAGATATGTTATCTGCAAGCCACATGAAACATTCTCCTGGATGGTCCATATGTTGTGCCACAAAAAAGGCTTGATCAATATAAAACGATTGAAATGATAAAAATGTATCTTCTCTGGCTACTGCAGAATAAAGCTAGAAATCAACAGCAGACAGAAAAATGTAAAATTTACCAATACATGGAAAGAAAATAACAAATTCATAAATAATCAATGAGCCAAAGAAAAAATCACATGTGGAATTTGAAATACTTTGAGACAAATAAAAATAAAAATAAAAACAACATAGAAAAACTATAGAATGCAGAGAAGGCAGTGTTCAAAGAAAATGTATAGCTATAAATACCTACATTATAAAAGAAGGAAGATCTCAAATCACAGCCCTAATTTTATACTTAAGAATCAGGAAAAATAAGGGAAAACTAAACCAGAAGCTAATAAAAGGAAGGAAATAATTAAAAATTGACCAGAAATTAGTGAAATATAAAAACAATGGAGAAAATTAATAAATCCAATGTTTTGCTCTTTGAAACAAATAGACAAAATTGACAAATCTTTAGCTATAATGACTAAGAACAAAACAGAGAAGACACAAGCAATTGTCTTAAATAAAAGTAAGGATATTACTATCGACCTTATAGAATTAAAATGGATTATAAGATAATGTTCTGAATGATTGCATGCCAACAAATTAAATAAACCTGATGAAATAAACTTTAGGGAGTATGAAGATTGCATAAAATGATCCAAGAAGAACTTAGACCTATATTAAGTAAATAATTGAACCAGTAATCACAAACTTCCAACAGAGGAAAGCCCAAAACCAGAAGGTTTGATGGGTGAATTATAACAAACATTTAAAAAGTAATTAATACCAAATTTTCTCAATCATTTCCAAAAAATAAGAGTAGAAAATGTTTTCCAATTTATTTTATGAAGGCTGTATTATCCTGATACCAAAGCTAGGCAAAGGCTATTCATTATAAATATAGATTTATTCTAGGAATGCAAGAGTAGTTCAAAATAAGAAAATCAATCAGTTATAAGTCCTTGCATCTGTAAAATGAAGGAAAAATCCACATGATGGTCTCTATTGGTGAAGAAAAAGCATTTGACAAAATTCAGCACCTTTCATAATTAACACACTCAGAGAACCAAAATAAAAGGGATCTTTCTTAATGTGAAAAAAGGCACTGATGAAAAACCTACAGTTACCATGATAGCCAATGGCGAAAGACTGAAAGCTATACTGCCAAATTGAAGAACAAGGCAAATATGCACATTTTTACCAGTGCTATTCAATATTGTCCTGGAAATTCTAGCCAGAACAATTAACTAAGAAAAAGAAAGTAAAAATAGGAAAGTAGGAAGTAAAACTCTATTTTAAGATGGCATGATTCTATATATACAGTATTTCTGGCTTTCCACAAAAAAGCTACTACAGATAGTAAACATTCTGTTTATTGTAGTGTATAAGATCTATCTTCAAAAACCATTTGTGTTTCTACATACCAGCAATGAACAATACTGTAAGAAAATTATGAAAACAATTCCATTTACAATAGCATTGAAAGAAAAAAATGACTAGAAGTAGATTTACTCAAGGAAATGAAAGACTTGTTCACTGGAAACTACAAAATAGTGCTGAAAGAAATTAAACAGAAATTAAGTAAATGGGAAGACATCTCATGTTTATGCACTGGAGGACTTAATATTGTTAAGATGTCAGTACTAACCAAAGTGATATACAGATGCAATTCAACTCATATCAAAATTCCAATGACGCTTTTTGCAGAAATGAAAAAGTGTATCCTCAAGCTCACGTGGAATCACAAAGGCTTCTACGTATCTTAAACTGTGCTTTAAAAGAAGTACAAACTCATGCTTCCTGATTTCAAAACTTACTACAAAGTTACAGTAACCCAAACAGTGGGGTACAGGCATAGAGTAGACATACAAACTAATGGAATGGAAATAAGAGTCCACAAATAAAGCCATACGGATACGGTCAATTGATTTTCAACAAGAGTGCCAAGACAATTCGGTAAGAGTGCCAAGACTCTTTAACAACTGGCGCTGGGACAATTGCATACTTACCTGCAAAAGACTATGGTTTTACTTTTACCTTATGACAAATACAAATACAAAATTAGAATAAGCCCATGACTTACATTTAAAAAAACCCCAAATCACCTAAAAGAAAATGTAGAAGTAAATCTCCATAAACTCGAATTTGGAAATGGACTTTTGGTACATCAAAAGTATGAGCAACAAAAGAATATATATATGTGTGTGTATGTGTATGTGTATGTGTATGTGTATGTGTATGTATGTGTATGTGTATATATACATATAGATATGACTTCATCAAAATTAAAAGCTTTGTGCATCAGGGAGACCATCAAGAGAGTAAAAAGAGTACGCACAGAATGGGAAAAATATTTGCAAGTTGTGTGTTTAACAATGATCTACTATCCAGAATATATAAAACATACCTACAAGTCAACAACAAAAAGACAAGTAGCCCAATTTTTTAATTGGGCAAAAAACTTGAGTACACATTTCTCTAAAAATATACAAATGGCCAGTAGCCTGTGAAAAGATGTTCAACATTATTGGTCGCTAAGGCAAACAAATTGAAACCACCATGCAATACCACTTCTCATTCCTGAGGATTGCTACAGTAATAATTTTTTTTTTTATAAAAGAAGGAAGAATAACAAGTATAGTTGGTCCTCCATATCTATGAGCATCACATACCTGGATTCAATTAACTTCACATAAAAAATATTTGGAAAAAGTTCTGCAAAGTTCGAAAAAGCAAAACTTGAATTTGCTCTGCATCAAGCACTGCATTGAATCCATGCAAGAAAAGTGATGTGAAGGCATTCTGTTCAGTATTATAAATAATCTAGGGATGATTACAAGTATATGAGAAAATGTGCATAGTTTACATGTCAAGGTGGTGCCATTTTATATAAAAGACTTAGGCATTCTCAGAGTTTGATATCTGAGAGGGAAGTGGTGGGGGAAAGAGGTTGGGGCAGGTTCTGGAACCAGTCCCCCACAGGTACTAGTAAATGATTTTATTACCAAGGAGATAGAGAACCATTAACATTGCTGGTGGGAATGAAAAATGGTGCTGCTACTGAGGAAAATATTTTGGGGGTTAATCAAAAGTTGAATATAGAATTATCGTATGATCCACCATTTCTACTTTTAGGTGTATGCCCCTGAAATTAAAAACAGGCACTCATTGTGGCTCATGCCTGAATCCCAGCACTCTGGGAATCCGAGGTGGGTGGATCATGAGATCAAGAGATTGAGACTATCCTGGCCAACATGGTGAAACCCCATCTCTACTAAAAATACAAAAATTAGCTGGGCATGGCGGCATGCGCCTGTGGTCCCAGCTACTCCGGAGGCTGAGGCGGAAAAAATTGATTGAACTCAGGAGGCTGAGGTTGCAGTGAGCCAGGATTGCACCACTGCACTCCAGCCTGGTGACAGAGCAAGACTCCGTCTCAAAAAAA
>NW_016107415.1:3791377-3832573 GCF_001604975.1 Cebus imitator
TATATATATATATATATATATATATGATTTTTTTTTTTTGAGACAGAGTCTCGCTCCCTTGCCAGGTGCCAGGCTGGAGTGCAATGGCTGGATCCCCGGTCACTGTGACCTCCACCTCCCAGGTTCAAGCAGTTCTCCTGCCTCAGCCTCCGGAGTAACTGGGATTACAGGCGCACGCCACCACACCCAGCTAATTTTTGTATTTTTAGTAAAGACGGGGTTTCATGATGTTGGCCAGGACGGTCTCGATCTCTTGACCTCATGATCCGCCTGCCTCCGTCTCCTAAAGTGTTTGGATGACAGGTGTGAGCCACTGCGCCCAGCCAATATATATTTTAAAAAAGGAAAGATATAGTTATAAAAATAATTATATATTTTTTTCAAAAGGAAACAAAAGGAGAAAAGAGAAGATATAGCTATTAAACTAATCATATAAATTAATATTCCCTTCATTAATAGGCCCGCTGATGCCATCCAAAATTAACTTATATATATTCTTCTTAAATTCTGAAATATAAAGGGTAAGAGTGAAATTATAAAATCATTCAAGAATTTCAGGTTTAAGTAATGACTTATTTATGAATGCAAAATCATTTATTTCTTTTCTTTTCTTATTTTCTTTCTGTGTTTTCCTTCCTTCTTTTTTTCCCATCTTTTCATATCCTTTCCTTTCCATTCTCTTTCTTGCTTCCTTTTTTCCCTCCCCTCCCCTCCCCTTCCTTCTTCTCTGTTACCACTCGTATTTCAGGGCATACTAATACCTCTTTCTCTCTCACTCTCTCTCTCTCTAAGGTATTATATGTGAAGGCAAATATTTCTTTTTTTCTTTCTCTTTTTCTCTTTCTCTTTTTGTGAGTACATATCCACCTGCTTCCTGGGGGGTGATACGGAGGGGAAAGGACCCTTTCTTACCACATGCCTCCTTCTGCTGCCTTAGTTTGTTCCCCAAATAACAACCCGTCCTTTCACTCCTCATTACCCTTCTTATTTTCAAGTACGATGACTTAAGGCCTTCGTGAGTGATCTTCTCTTGTCTGGAAAGTTCTATCCTTGTTTTTATGTGCCCTTCCTCTGTTTTATCTAAATCTTTGCTCACATTTCTTATCCAGGAAGTTTGACCATTCTGTGTAAAATAGTACTGTTTTTATTTTTTTCCAGATTTCCTTACCTTGTTAAATTTTTCTTCTTAGCACTTATTACCGTCTGACACATAGGTTATTTTTAATTATCTTTCCCTACTGGATGTACCTTTGTTAGGAGGGATTTTGTTTGGTTTGCTATTGTATTATTCTGCTTAACTTACAAAACATGTTAAATACATATTTTATTGAACCAATTAACTTATTGAACACAGGTGTAAACCAACAAGTATTTCTTGAGTAACTCTAATTTTCAAGTCACTCAGCCACACATAGTTAAAATCATTCCATGAAAAGGAATATTCTAGCAAAGAAAGGAAATGAAAATGTAGTTTTGGAATCAATGAGTTCAACCTGGCTGGAAAAAAATACTCATCCTGGTACATCTTGTGAAATGAAGCATTAAATAATTTGTAGGGACCAAATCATAAAACATTTAATGTTAGACTGACAAATGCATGATGTCATGTCAGCAGTAGGGAGAAGGAAGAAAATTGACTGAACACACTGGAGGAATCCTAACATTAAGGGTTGGGATTCCCGGGAAACGTATGTGCTAAAATTTAGCAGTAGGATGCAAGATTCACAGGACAGGTCAGCAATAAAGACTGAAAATATGATGGATGGGACCTCAGATCCCTGGTCAGAAAGGAGGATGACTTTTGACAGAACACTTCAGACATGATTGTAACTGGAACAATGGCACTCTTGAGTTCAGAGACTGTGGGAACTGGGAAAAGTTGCATTAGAAAATCAAGCTGTTATGAGCTAGAAAAAGTCAAGGCAGAGAAAACAGAGCAGTGAGCAATAGATAAGCCAAGTATGTGCCGACACAACCAAGGTAACCTGAGGAGAAACTATTTACTATCACAGAAGACCTGACACCATCACTGTAATCATGTTAAGACAATGAAAGAAAACATAAGCTATAGAAGAAATGGGGAAAAAAAGCCCTAAAAATATAAAGCCCGTTAGACTGAAAAACGCCCTGATTGTGGAGTACTTGAGATGCCATTAGCTTGGACTTTTAGAGCCAGCTAAAGAATATTGTGTGCTAGATTCTGACATAAATTCTGTTCAAAGAGACTGTTGTATGGGATTTGAGGGAGGCTTTTTCTTGATTATGTATGGTCATTTTACTCTTTAACCATTGATCAAAACTAGAACACCATGGTAATCCACTAACTGTCACATTAATACAGTTTTTCACTTCTTCTATAAATGAACCTCTTTGCAAATGTGATATCTTTGGTTATTTCTTTTTTTATAAAAATGTAACTGCCTTTGCTTTAGTGACAAGTTCTTGGTTTTCTTTCTACAGAACTTTGTCTTCTAATTGAGATAGTATTCTACCACACACCACTTAAAAGTTCTTTTGGCCCATTGCCTATCCTTATTTTATTGTTCTCACTCTCAAGAGTATTTCTGAGTAACTTCTCTCACTATCATGATTTTACTTACCACCACTCAACAAGCCATCTCTTGCGGGTCCTTGGACTCATATATCCAACTTCAGCTGGACATTATAGGTATCACACAGAAAATGCAAACCTAATCCCCATTTTTTTTTCTTAAATTAGAACTTTCTTATTTATTCTATGAGTTGGTGGCCTTACTATTCACATGGTCACCTAAATTAACAACTTAAGTGCCATCCTTACTACCTACTTTTCCATCCTGTAACATCTTATTTACTGAGCCCTATTTTTCTTCTTTAGGCATTCCTCAACTCTACCTTTTTCTTTTTATACACATTGTCAAACTTATTGGTTCTCCTCACCTCATGTAGAAGTAATCAGTGTTTTCTGAGAGACCTTGTAATTCTCAAACTGACCTTAAGCACAACTACCAATGATTTATCTAAAATGAAAGATATTAGAGTTTTACGACATCAGTAAACACTGTCTTTTTTCTTCTCTCCCTGAACAAATTAATGAGAGGTCAAAATGTTACATTTATCATAAAAAACAGACAGTAGCGAGTGTCTTCAAATCTAGAGTAAGAGCATAGGTCAGCACTCTTCGTTAAATGTGAAAGACAGCTGCTACCAGTCAGCAGCACAGCTGAGCAATCAGATCTCCCCCATAATGCTGTACGTTGTCACTCTAATTCATCCACTCACTGAAGGAGCAAACCAGCACGCACACTCTCAGAAGGAAGGCATATCCAAGAGATAGCCTGGAAGAGGGTGATCATTTTCCCTCTAACTCATCAATTAGATAATTTCATTTATACTCAGTGGGAAGTAGTGAGTAGGAGCTGGGGAAAGAGGCATGGGATGTTTATTTAAGGGAAATCCTACATCAAAGGAAATGACTCATCCTCTAATAAAATCCCCCAAACCAATTAAAAGGTTTGGGGGATTTTATTAGAGGATAAGTCACCCATCTCCTACAGGCTATTATCAAAGCTTCTCAACATGGCATACTAGAGAACATCTGTTTTCATTTACCCACATCCTCTATCCTCCACCATTTTGCTATATTCTTCCTTGCACTTCTATATCTCGCAGCACTTACTTTTCATTATTTCCAATATTAGTTTTTCAATGTCTTGATTTTATACTTTGGGGCATCATAACTCTCCCTCCTAGCATGTTTTTCTGAATTTGTCATGCAGGTATCAGTTATCTATCTCACTTCTAAGTATTCTTTAAGTATAAGCTAGAGCTTTTTTTTTTTTTTTTTTTTTTTCCAGAAAACCTTTTGTGTCCTCCATTCTAACTGCCTTAACTGACACTCTCTTTTGCATCTATAATACTACGCTCCATTTTCTATGATAGAAAGCTTTGCTTTGTTAAAGTGACCTATTTATGTGTGTCTTCTCTACTAGGCTAAGAGCTTGTCAGTCTGAATATCCTCAGACACTAAACACATTGCACGCATTCAATTGTTTGATAAGTGAATCTTTCCCTTACATTTTTGACCTGCTTGTCTAATCTTAGCTATGTTTTCCCCTTGGATTTGACAACACATTTGGCTTCTTAGCTTTGATATCTTTCATTTTTTAAGATATGAGTTCATTCTTAACCTTTCCTGGTCTCAGCCAACTCCTAGCAGATCAGCCTTGTCCTTCAAGACTCCATCCGAAGTCTACCTGCATTTAGCCTGCATGGCAGATGAGATATGAAACCTCCTTTGTGCCCTCCCTTGTCTCATTTCCTCCAGAGATTTCAGCTTAGAACTCGATATAGGATATAAAAAATGTAAACTGTTTTCAAATTCTGTGCTAAAGGGGAAAAAAGACATATTTTTGTTCAGCAAACACTTAAATGTTACAGTCAATGTTCATTTTTTTTTTACAGTGTAATCATGTGATCATGACAGCCTAGTAACAGAAAACTGAAGGTAGGGAGCCAATTTTAGAATTATAAGCAAATAAAAATTTTCAAAATTAATCTGGCACATACTTAGACACAATAATTATGCATATAAAATATGATACTAATAGTAAGTAGTTATCATAACTGTCAGCAATATTACTTTCTCATAGTGAAACCAATTATTAGTATTTCCCTTTGTTCTTTCTCTGATATTTAAAGGCAGCAGTAAATGTTTGCAGTTTTTCCTGATAGCAGGTGCAGTTTAATTCTCATCCCTTACACATACTTATGCTGAATATTACTGAAATCTTGGATCTAATGAGTTTTCGTCTAAATACCTATGATTTTTTTTTATTTTATTTTTTTATTCTTTTTAAATAATTTTATTATGCTTTAAGTTCTGTGATACATGTGCAGAACATGCAGGCATACATGTGCCACAGTGGTTTGCTGCTCCCATCAACCCGTCATCTAGGTTTTCAGCTCCACATGCATTAGGTGTTTGTCTTAATGCTATCCGCTATCCTTCCCCTTGCCCACCACCCCCAATAGGCACCGGTGTGTGTTGTTCACCTCCCTGTGTTCATTGTTCAACTCCCACTTATGAGTGAGAACATGTGGTGTTTGTTTTTCTGTTCCTGTGTAAGTTTGCTGAGAACGATGGCTTTCAGTTTCATCCATGTCCCTGCAAAGGACATGAATTTATTCTTTTTTATGCCTGCATAATATTCCATGGTGTGTATGTGCCACATTTTCTTTATCCAGTCTATCATTGATGGGCATTTGGGTTGGTTCCAAGTCTTTGCTATTGTGAATAGGGCTGCAATAAACATACCTGTGCATGTGTCTTTATAGGAGAATGATTTATAATCCTTTGGGTATATACCCAGTAATGGGGTTGCTGGGTCAAATGGTATTACTGGTTCTAGACACTTGAGGAATTGCCACACTGCCTTCCAGAATGGTTGAACTAATTTACATTCCCACCAACAGTGTAAAAGCATTCTTATTACTCCACATCCTCTCCAGCATCTGTTGTTTTCTGACTTTTTAATAGTTTGAAGTCAGGTAGCATTATGACTCCAGCTGTGTTCTTTTTGCTTAGGATTGTCTTGGCTATATGGGCTCTTTTTTGGTTCTGTATGAAATTTAAAGTAGATTTTTCTAATTCTATGAAGAAAGTCTATGGTAGCTTGATGGGAATAGCATTGAATCTATAAATTACTTTGGGCAGCATGACCATTTTCACAATATTAATTCTTCCTATTCATGAGCATGGAATGTTTTTCCATTTGTTTGTGTCCTCTCTCATTTCCTTGAGCAGTGGTTTGTAGTGCTCCTTGAAGGGGTCCTTCGCGTCCCTTGTAAATTGTATTCTAAATACCTAGAATTCTATGCTTCTAATGCTAATCATGACCTTCCAAGATGATAATTCTGTAGTGGAATTGACAGCTTCTCACTTGCTGTTCAGGTCTTTCAGAAGAAGAGCCTATGGATAGCTAATGCACCAGATGGCCAACTGGGCAACACACTATGGGAGTGAGAAAAACCTTCTTAGGCTACAGTGGTACACAACCTGATTGTGTCAATTAAGATTCTTTGATAGCAACAAATACTAACTTCATTCAAGGCTTAGTGTCTATGAACTTACTCAGATCTGGGAATTAGGTGAGTGTTGTAACCAGGTAGTTTTAGATGAGTGCATACAGTAAAACCTTTATAAGCTGTCTGTACTCTTCTTTAGTACTCTATGATACGTTAACTACAGTTAGAGTGCTCAGATCAATTTATTTCCTAAAATATGATTATGTCATCATATCTGTTTAACTGTACTTAAACACCACAGTTAAAACTTGTCATCAGCTATGCCTATAATGCTGATAAGATCCATATTTCTTCTAGGAGTTAGTTGCTTCTATATCTACTTAACAATCTTAAAATTTCTGGTTTTACTGAGAAGAGGTATCCAGTTTTAACTATAAACATTCTTTAAAAAATATTTTAGTGTTTTTCACATCAATGTATTCCTGATAATATGGAAATGAAGTCTTCTGAAGAGTGTCAGATAATATAGTGAAAGAGGACATAGGCAAACAGGAAGTATTTAAATATTTTTTTAAATATTTAAATATTTTTCCCTATATTATGTCAACTTTTCTTTGGCCTTACAGACTAAGGTTTTATTAACCAATCTAATTAACTATTAAAAACAAATACAAATCCCTCAACAATCTTATTTAATGTAGGATTTCCTATAAGTGCATATATAACAATACATTGAGTCTAATTAAAGTTAAAATCTTATTTTCTTGAGTAAGCACCCACTATATTGATCCTCCATCATTTTTGAACAATATAAATTAGTGAAATACTATATTTCTTTCTGGATTTCAATTTGATTCCGCTTTTCACTCTGTAGACAATTTTGAATGTAAATTCTTATTTCCAAGTGTACAGTAATGAAAGGAGGGTCATGACTCTTTCGAACAAGGCAGCTCTTTTTTTTTTTATTTTTTAATTTTTTTCCCATTTATTTATTTTATTGTATTTTAGGTTTTGGGGTACATGTGAAGAACATGCAAAATTGTTGCATAGGAACATACATGGCAGTGTGATTTGCTGCCTTCCTCCCCATCACCTACATCTGGCATTTCTCCCCCTGCTATCCCCCCCCAGCTCCCCACCCCCCACCGTCCCTCCCCTATTTCCCCCCAACTGACCCCGGCGTGTAGTGCTCCCCTCCCTGTGTCCATGTGCTCTCATCGTTCAACACCCGCCTATGAGTGAGAACATGCGGTGTTTGATCTTCTGCTCCTTTGTCAGTTTGCTGAGAATGATGGTTTCCAGGTTCATCCATGTCCCCACAAAGGACCCAAACTCATTGTTTTTGATGGCTGCATAATATTCCATGGTGTATATGTGCCACATTTTCCCTATCCAGTCTGTCGTCGATGGGCATTTGGGTTGGTTCCAGGTCCTTGCTATTGTAAACAGTGCTGCAATGAACATTCGTGTACACGTGTCCTTATAGGTGTAGGCAAGGACTTCATGACCAAAACACCAAAAGCATTGACAACAAAAGCCAAAATAGACAAATGGGACCTAATCAAACTCCACAGCTTCTGCACAGCAAAAGAAACAATCATTAGAGTGAATCGGCAACCAACAGATTGGGAAAAAATTTTTGCAGTTTACCCATCTGACAAAGGGCTGATATCCAAAATTTACAAAGAACTAAAGCAGATTTACAAGAAAAAACTAACAAACCCATTCAAAAGTGGGCAAAGGATATGAACAGACACTTTACAAAAGAAGACATACGTGAGACCAACAAACATATGAAAAAATGCTCATCATCACTGGTCATAAGAGAAATGCAAATCAAAACTACATTGAGATACCATCTCACGCCGGTAAGAATGGCGAACATTAAAAAATCTGGAGACAGCAGATGCTGGAGAGGATGTGGAGAAGTAGGAACACTTTTACACTGTTGGTGGGAGTGTAAATTAGTTCAACCATTGTGGAAGACAGTGTGGCGATTCCTCAAGGACATAGAAATAGAAATTCCATTTGACCCAGCAATCCCATTACTGGGTATATATCCAAAGGATTACAAGGCAGCTCTTTTAAAAAGCATTTCAAAAGTCCTCTGGGTCCTCTAAGAAACACTGATTACAATTATCGAGTTATAACTTTATTTAAAAAGTCAGGATCTTAACTTTCATATAAGAGATCTGACAATGTGCATTCAGCTGGAGTTGTAATTCATTAACCCGCAAAATGACTCTGTGACCTTGGTTTTCAGGAGTGTCAGCCTGCAGTTATAAGGAAAAAGAAATTATTTCAGCAATGTCATGTACTTTCTCAGATTCAGGTCCTGGCTGAAGACAAGGAGTTTGAGGTTAAAGTTTTTTTAATCTGCCCTATTATCTAATGACATTTGGAAACAACCATCTTGTGTTGTTTTGTTTTTTAATTTCTCATTTCCTTTAAATTGGTGGAATGGGAGTACCTATCTAATCTCTGCCAAATTCACCCCTAATGATGACCTTTTCTTAGGTTCATACAAGTAAGAATAATTCATCATGGACTATCATTTTCCCATTCTCAGTAAATAAACAGGATTTTATTTACATTTCACCTATTTTTAAATTCTAATCAATAGAGAATATCTCATGTTGTCTCCAGGAATTCATTGACTATAATCACTTGTTTAGTACCAATTGTTAAGTCAGACATAATTCTTCAGTTGAAAGCAATTGATATAGGTACTTACTAAGTTTGAGAGGAAAAATGGGGACAGCTATTATTAGAAAAATATTGGGGTATTTCCAAAAAATGAAAGAAAAGTTGACTATGAAAACATTGGTGAGAATTTGGACAAGGACCTTTCTGAGGCTATCAATTTCAGAACTGGTATGTTGTTATTCTAAGGACTCTCACTGGAATATCAGATAATTCAACTTGATTGGCGATCTATTTCCACAAGGACTTAAAGGAGCTCCTTTACTCATTACTTAATAGGTAAAATTGTATATGAAGGACGGACTGAAAAAAATAGCCACTACAGTGAAAAATAAAGTCATACAAATAAAGTTTACATTTTAGCATCTGGAAGTAATGACCCAGAACAGTGACCTGAGATAAATAAAAATATTTCTAGATATATTCAGTTTTAACTAATAGGCCATTATCAAAGTTGAAATATCTAACAAGTCATTTAAAAATTGCATATTATGCAGCCATCAAAAACGATGAGTTTGGGTCCTTTGTAGGGACATGGCTGAACCTGGAAACCATCATTCTCAGCAAACTGACAGAAGAGCAGAAGATCAAACACCGCATGTTCTCACTCATAGGCGGGTGTTGAACAATGAGAACACATGGACACAGGGAGGGGAGGCTCACACACTGGGGGTCGGGTGGGGGGAAATAGGGGAGGGACGGTGGGGGGTGGGAAGCTGGGGAGAGATAGCAAGGGGAGAAATGCCAGATGTAGGTGATGGGGAGGAAGGCAGCAAATCACACTGCCACGTGTGTTCCTATGCAACAATTTTGCATGTTCTTCACATGTACCCCAAAACCTAAAATGCAATAAAATAAATAAATGGGAAAAAAATTGCATATTAGAGCATATGAGAAATAGAAATATTTGCAAATTATTTTATACGCAAGGTTTTCAAATTTTTTTTAAATTTTACTTTAAGCTCAAAGGTACATGTTCAAGTTTGTTACATAGGTAAACTTGTATCATGGGGGTTTGTTATACAGATTATTTCATCACCCAGGTATTAAGCTTAGTACCTATTAGTTACTTTTTCTGATCTTCCTCCTTACCCCACTCTGTACCCTCAGACAGGCCCAAGTGTTTGTTATTCCCCTTTATGTGTCCATGGGGTCTCATGATTTAGCTCCCACTTAGTGAGAACATGCAGTATTTGGCTTTCTGTTCCAAAGTTAATTTGCAGAAGAAAATGGCTTCCGGTTCCACCCACAACCTAGGCAATACCATTCTGGACATATGTTCCTGCAAAGGATATTTTCTCATACTTTTGTATGGGTGCATAGTGTTCCATGGTGTAGATGTACTACACTTTTTTTAAAAATCCAGGCTACCATTAAGGGGCATTTAGGTTGATGTATGTCTTTGCTATAGTGAATAGTGCTGCATGAACACACACATGCAAGTATCTTTATGATGGAATAATTTATATTCCTTTGGGTATATACACAGTAATGGGATTGCTGAGTAGAAAGGTAGTTTTGTTTTTGACTCTTTGAGGAATTTCCACACTGCTTTCCACAATGGTTAAACAAATTTACACTCCCCAAAACAGTGTATAGATGTTTTCTTCACAACCTCGCCAGCATCTATTATTTTTTCACTTTTTAATAGTAACCATTTTCACTTATGTAAAATGGTACCTCACTGTGGTTTTTGATTTGCATTTACCTAATGATCAGTGATAGTGAGCCTTTTTCATGTTGGTTGGTCACATGTATGTCTTCTGAAAAATGTCTGTTCTTGTCTTTTGCTCAGTTTTTAATTTTTTTATATTTGCTTAAGTTCCTTATAGATGCTAGATATCAGATCTTTGTCAGATGCATAGTTTGCAAAAATCCTCTTCCATTCTGTAGGTTGTGTGTTTTTTCTGTTGATAGTTTATTTTACTTTTCAGAAGATCCTTAGTTTAATTAGATACAATTTGTCAATTTTGCTTTTGTTGAGACTGCTTTCAGCATCATGGCCATGAATTCTTTGACTCTTCTTATGTCCAGAATGGTACTGCCTAGGTTGTCTTTCAGGCTTTTCACAGTTAGGGGTATTGCATTCAATTTGTTAATGGATCTTGAATTGATTTTTGTATATGGTGTAAGGGAGGGGTCCAGTTTTAATCTGTATATGGCCAGCCAGTTATCCCAGCACCATTTATTAAACAGAGGGTCCTTTTCCCATTGCTTATTTTTGTCAGCCTTGTTGAAGACTACACAATGCGAGATGCGTGGCCCTATTTTGGGGCTCTCTATTCTGTTCCATTGGTCTATGTGTCTGTTTTTGTGCCAGAATCATGTTATTTTGATTACTGTAGCCCTATAGTATAGTTTGAAGTCAGGTAGTGTGATGCCTCTGGCTTTGTTTTGTGTGTGTGTGTGTGTGTGTGTGTGTGTGTATGTGTGTAGTGTGTGTGAGTGTGTACAATTGCCTTGTTTAATCAGGTTCTTTTTTGGTTACATATAAATTTTAAAACAGTTTTTTCTAGTTCCTGTTCTTTCACCACCCTAGCTAGCCCTATTCCTAAACATTTTATTCTTTTTTGTGGAAACTGTGAATGGGATTGTGTTCCTGATTTTGTCCTTGGCTTGACTACAGTTGGTGTATAGGAATGCTAGTGATTTTTCTACATTGGTTTTATATCCTGAGATTTTGCTGAAGTAGTTTACCAGCCTATGGAGCTGTTGTGCCTAGGCTATGGGGTTTTTTAGATATTGAAATCTGAAATAGAATGTAGAATAGAGAATCTAGAAATGCTGTCTGCAAATAGTGATAGTTTGACTTTCCCTTTTCCTATTTGAATGTCTTTATACCTTTCTCTTGCCTGATTGCTAGTTTATTGAGAGATTTTAACATCAGGGTGTTGAATTTTAACTGGAAGCCTTTTCTCCATCTACTAAGATAATGACGTTTTTTGTCTTTAGTTCTGTTCATGTGATGAATCACATTTATTGATTTGTATATGTTGAACCACCCTTGCATTCCAGGGATAAAGCCTACTTGATCCTGGTGAGTAGGCTTTTTGATGTGCTGTGAGATTCAGTTTGCCAGTATTTTGTTGAGAATATTTGAATCCATGTTCATCAAGGATATTGGCCTGAAGTTTTCTCTTTTGTTGTATCTCTGCCAGGATTTGGTGTTGGGGTGATGCTGAGCTCATGGAATGAGTTAGAGAGAAGTCCCGCTTCCTCAATTTTTTTGGAATAGTTAGTAGGAATGGTACCAGCTCTTCTTTGTATACCCCGTAGAATTTGGCTGTGAATACATTTGGTTCTGGACTTTTTTAGTTGATAAGCTATTCATTAATGATTCAGTTTCAGAGCTCATTATGATCTGTTCAGGGATTCAATTTCTTCCTGATTGAGTCTGGAGAGGGTGTATGCATCCAGGAATTTATTAATTTCTTCTGAATTTTCAAGTTTATGTTCAAAGATGTGTTCATAATATTTTCTTTTGACTACATGTATTTCTATGGAGCCCTTGATGATATCCCCTTTGTCATTTCTAATTGTGTTTCTTTGAATCTCCTCTCTTTTCTAGCTAGTGGTCTAACTATTTTATTGAATATTTAAAAAAACCAACTCCTGGATTCATTGATTTGCATGTTTTTGTGTGTGTGTCTAAAACTCCTTCAGTTAACCTCTGATTTTGGGTTTTTTGTTTTTTTTTTTTTTTTGGTTTGCTCTTGGCTTTCTAGTTCCTTTACTTGTGATGTCAGACTGTTAAGTTGACCTCTTCCTAACTTTTTGATGTGGGCAGTTAGAATTATAAATCGTCCTTTTAACACTGCTTTAGCTGTGTCCCAGAGGTTCTGGATACAGAACCTAATGAGTATGTAGAGCCAAGATATGTAGTATCTTGGTTCTCATTAGTTTTAAAGAACTTTTTTACTTCTACATTAATTTTATTATTTATCCAAAAGTAATTCAGAGGCAGGTTATTTAATTTCCATGTAATTGTATGGTTTTGAGTGATTTTATTAGTCTTGACTTCTAATTTGTTTTGTGCTGTGGTCTGAGAGAGTCTTTGGCACAATGTGGGTGCTTTTGCATTTGCTGAGGATTGTTTTATATCCAGTTGTGTGGTCAATTTTAGAGTCTGTGCCCTGTGGCAATAAGAAAAATATATACTCTGTTGTTTTCCACTGGAAATTTCTGCAGATGTCTATCAGGCCCATTTGATTCAGTGCTGAACTTGGGTCCTGAATGTCTTTTTAAATTTTATACCTTGATGATCTGTCTAATATTGTCATAATACTATTATGGTACGGGAGTCTAAGTCTCTTTGAAGGTCTTTAAAAACTTCCTTCATGAATCTGGATGCTCCTGTTTTAGGTGCACATATATTTAAATAGCTAGGTCTTCTTGTTGAATTTAACCCTTTACACCATTATGTAATACACTTCTTTGTTTTGGTTTTGATGGTTTAAAATCTGTTTTGTCTGAAATTATGATTATAATCTCTTTTTTTTCCTGTTTTCTATTTGTTTGGTAGATTTTTCTCTATCTTTTTATTTTGAGCCTATGTGTATCATTGCTTGTGAGATGGATCTCTTAAAGACCACATACGATTAAGTCTTGGTTCTTTGTTCAAGTTGCCACTCTGTGTCTTTAAATTGAGGCATTTAACCCGCTTACATTTAAGGTTAGAGTGGATATGTGTGGATTTGACCCTGTCATCATGATGTTGGCTGTATATTCTGCAGACTTGTCTGTGTGACTGCTTTATAGTGTCACTGGTCTGAGTACTTCAGTGCATTTTTGTAGTGACTGATAAGTCATTTCCATATTTAGTGCTTCCTTCAGGAACTCTTGCAAGCAAGGTCTCATAGTAACAAATTCCCTCAGCAATTGCTTATCTGAAAAGGATCTTATTTCTCCTTTATGAAGTTTACTTTGGTCAGATATGAAATTCTTGGTTGGAATTTCTTTTCTTTAAGGATGTTGAATATTGGCCAGGTGCAGTGTCTCATGCCTGTAATCCAAGCATTTTTGTAAGCTGAGGTGGGCAGATCACTTGAGCTGTGGGGTTTGAGACCAGCTTGGGCAACAAGGCAAAACCCTGTCACTACCAAAAACACAAGAAAATTAGTCATGTGTGGTGGCATGCACCCGTGGTCCCAGCTACTTAGGAGGATAAGGTGGGAGAATCACTTGAACCTGTGAGGTGGAGGTTGCAGTGAGCAGAGATTGTTCCATTGTACTCCAGCCTAGGTGACAGAATGAGACCACATCTCAAAAAAAAAAAAAAAAAAAGGAATGTTAAATGTTGGCCCCCAGCCTTTTCTGGCTTGCTGTATTTCTGCTGAGAAGCCTAGCATTAGTCTGACTGGCTCCATTTTGTAGGTGACCTGACCTTTCTCTCTAGCTTCCTTCAAACATTTTTTTCTTTCATTTTAACCTAGATTAATCTGATGATCATATATCTTAGGGATGATCTTCTTGTGAAGTATGTTACCGGGGTTCTCTGCATTTTCTAAATTTGAAAGTTGGCCTCTCTAGCTAGGTTGGGGAAGTTCTCATGCAAGATATCCTGAAATATGTTTTCTTAATTGCTTCCATTATCCCCATCTCTTTCAGGGACACCAGCGAGTCATAGATTTGGTCTCTTTACAAAATCCCATAGTTAGCTAGTTATCAGATGTTTTGTTTATTCATTTTCATTCTTTATTCTCTATTCTTGTGTGACTGTCTTATTTCAGAAAGCCAGTCTTTAGGCTCGGAGGTTTTTCCTCCGCTTGGTCTATTCTGCTATTAATACTTTCCACCGCATTATGCATTTCCTGTAATGTGTTTTTCACCTCTATCAGGTTGGTTACCCTTTTTTCTATACTGGCTATTTTGTCTGTCAGCTCCTGTGTCATTTTATTGTAATTCTTTGCTTTCTTGGATTGGGTTTCAATATATTCATTCATCTTGATGATCTTTGTTTAATTCAATTTTGATTTCTATTTCTGGCATCCATTTCATCCTAGTTGAGAACCCCTGCTGGAGAGTTAGTGCAGTTATTTGGAGGAAAGACAGCTTTTTAACTTGTCAGACTTCTTGCAGTGTATGTTTCTCATCTTTGTGGTCTGATGGGACTTCAGTCTTTAAAGTGGCTGCCCTTTGGATGGGTGTTTTTCTTTTATCTTATTTATTTGACAACCCTGAGGGTTTGTGGCATAAGGTGGGTTCAGTCAACTGGCTTCATTTCTGAAATGAATTCAATTGAGAGGATATCTCAGATATTATACATGGGGAAGTAGAGAAAGTGAGATAGGGAAAAAGAAAAGTCAGCAAAGAGTGTGTAAATGAGTGGATTACAGCTAAGAATAATTGAGTTTCAGTCTTTTTAGGATTCTTTAAAAAGTCATATATAACTAGAATCTTCCTCCTAGATGAGAGGGAGGCTGGAACATTTATCCAGAGATGTTCATCTGGATATTGGTTGACTGTTGCCTTCTGGAGTATGAACTTATTTGCATTTCTAAGTTGTGGTTAATCATAGTACAGAGAGATCCAGGAGAGGTTAGGGGTCTATTTTCAGCATTCTTAAAGAAAATAAATTTCAAACAAGAATTTCAACCAAAAACTAAGCTTTATAACTGAAGAAGAAATAAAATATTTTCCAGACAAGCAAGCACTAAAGGAATTTGGTACACTAAATCAGTTTATCAGGAAATCCTTAAGGTAGTTCTAACATGAAAATAAAATAACTATACCTCCTGCCACAAAAACACAATTAAGTATATAGCCCACAGACTCAGTAAAGCAATCACACAGTAGAATCTAAAAAATAATCAGCTACCAACTTCATGACAGGATCAAAATTTCACATATCAATAATAACATGGAATATAAACAGTCTAAATGCTTCACATGAGAGACACAGAGTGGCAGATTGAATTTAAAAAAAAGCAAACCTAACTCTCTGCTGTCTTCAGTGTCACATGTAACGACACCTGTAGACTCACAGTAAAGAGTTGTAGAAACCCTATCCTGCAATTGGGAAAAAAGAAAACAGAGCAGGAGTCACTACTGTTATATGAGATAAAACAGATTTTAAACCAATAGCAGTAAAAAAGGACAAAGAAGTCAGTTACATAATGATAAAGGGTTCAATTCAACAAGAAAACTTGTATATCTTAAATATATATGCAATCAATATTGGAAAACTGAGATTCATAAAATGAGGACTTCCAGACATACAAAAAGATGAGACAGCAACACAATAAAAGTGAGAGATTTTAACACCCCCCCGACCGTGTCACATCAAGGCTGAAAACTAGCACAAAATTCTGGACTTAAAATGGACACTTGACAAATTGGACCCAATAGATATCTATGGAATACTCCACCCATCAACCAAAGAATATACATTCTTCTCATCTGTACACAGAACATGTTTGGTTATAAAGTATATCTCAATATGTACCAAAAAAAAAAACACTGAAATCATACTAAGCATACTTTCAGACTACAGTTAAATAAAAATATAAATCAATTCCAAGCAGATGTTGCAAAACCACACAATCACATGGAAAATAAACAACTTGGTCCTGAATTACTTTTGGGAAAAACACTGAAATTGAAGCAGAAATGAAAATACTCTTTGTAGCTAGTAAAAACAGAGACATATACCAAAATCTCAAGTATACAGCAAATGCAATGTTAAGATGTATGTTTACAACACTAAACACCTATATCAAAAAGTTAAAAAGATCTCAAAGTAGCCATCTAACATTGCGCCCAGTGGAACTAGAAATACAAGACAAACCAACTCCAAAGCTAGCGGAAGAAAAGATATAACTAACATCAGAACTGAACAAAATTGACACCCAAAAATCCATACAAAGAATCAACAAAATTAACAATTAGTTCTTTGAAAGAATAAACAAGATTAACAGATCTTTATCTAGATTAATAAAGAAATAAAGAGAGAAGATCCAAATAAACGCAATCGGAAATGACAATGGTAACATTACAACCAATCATACAGAAATATAAAAGATCTTTAGGGACTACTGTGAACATATCTATGCATACAGAATTGAAAATCTAGCAGAAATGAATCAATTCCTTCAAACACACAATGTACCAACTTTAAAACAGAAAGAAACTTGACACACTGAGCAGACTAATAATGAGTTCCAAAATTGAATCAGTAATAGAAAAAAAAAAACCTATCAGTAAAAAAATGCCCTTGAACAGATGGATTCACAGTCAAATACCACCAGATGTACAAAGAAGAACTGGTACCAACTCTACTGAATCCCTTCAGAATAATTGGGGAGGAGGGACTCCTTCCTAATTTGTTCTGCAAAGGCACAATAAAAAAACAAAACTACAGGGCAATATCCCTGATGAACACAGGCACAAAAATTCTCAACAAAATACCGGCAAACTGAATCTAGCACTTCATCTAAAACTTAATTCACCACAATCGTGTAGGCTTCATTCCTGAGATGCAAGGTTGGTTCAACATATGCAAATCAATAAGTGTGATTCACCACATAAATAGAACAAAAAAACAAAACCATATGATCCTTTCAATAGACGTGGAAAGAGCTTTCAATAAAATCCGATATCCCTTTATTATAAAAACTCTCAACAAACTAGACATTGAACAAACATACCTCCAAATCATAGAAGCCATCTGTGACAAACCCACAGCCCTCATCATACTGCATGGGCAAAACTGGAGGCACACCCCGTGAGAACTGGAACAAGACAAGATGGTCCACTCTCACCATTTCTATTCAACATAGTACTGGAAGTCCTAGCTAGAACAATCAGGCAAGGGAAAGAAAGAAAAGGCATCCAGTAGTAATAGAAAAAGTCAAACTCTCTTTCTTCACCAACAATATGATTTCCTGGAATATCTGAAAGACTTTGTCAAAAGTCTCCTAAAACTGATAAACAACTTCAGTAAAGTTTTAGGATACAACATTAATGCAAAAGATATTAGTAGCATTTCTATACTCCAGTAACATTCAAGATGAGAGCCAAAAAAAAGAACAAATTCTGCTTATAATAGCCACACAAAAAATAAAATATCTAGTAATACCTCTAACCAAGGAGGTAAACTTTTTTACGAGAAGAACTACAAGACACTACTGAAAGAAATCACATGTAACACAAACAAATGGAAAAACATTTTATGCTCATTGATTGGAAGAATCAATATTGTTAAAATGGCCATACTGCCTCAAGCAATAAAAGATTCAATCCTATTGTTATCAAAATACCAACATCATTTTCACAGAATTAGAAAAACACTATTCTAAAATTCATTTGGAACCAAAAAAGAGTAAAACAGTTAAGGCAATTCTATGCAAAAAGAACAAAGCTGAAGCCATCACATTATCTTACTTCAGCTATACTACAAGTCTACAATAACCCAAACAGCATGGTCCTGGTATCAAGACAGACACACAGACAAGTGTAATAGAATAGAGAATTCAGAAATAAAGCCACACACCTACAGTCATCTGATCATCAATAAAGTCAACAAAAATGTGTAATGAGGAAAGGATTTTCTATTCAATAAATGTTGCTATTGTAGCTAATTATATGCAGAAGAATAAAATTGAACCCCACCTTTCCCCATACATAAAATTAATTAGAAATCAATTAAATATTTAAACATAAGTCATCAAAATATAAGAATCCTGGAAGAAAACCTAAGAAATATCATCTAGATCTTGGCCTTCAAAAAGAATTTATGACTAAGTCTTCAAAAGACTTGCAACAAAAACAAAAATTGAAAAGTGGGACCCGATTATACTGCAGAGATTCTGCACAGCAAAAGGAACTGTCAACAAGGTAAACAGCTAACCTACAGAATGAAAAAAAAAATCACAAACTGTGCATCCAACAAAGTTCTAATATCCAGAATCTATAAGGAACTTAAGCAGTTCAACAGGCAGAAAACAACTCCATTACAAAGTGGGCAAAGGACATGGGCAGGCACTTCTCAAAGGCAGACATAAAAACATATGAAGAAAGCTCCACATCATTAATCATCAGACTTAGGGGGCCAACAAACATATGAAAAAAACTCCACATCATTAATCATCAGAAAAATGCAAATTAAAACCACAGTGAAATACCTCTCACACCATCAGAAAGGCTATTTATAAAAAGTCAAAAAATAACAGATGTTGTTGAGGTTACAGAGAAAAGGAAACTTTTATACATGGTTGGTAGGAATGCAAAATTCATTCCGCCCCTATGAAAAGCAGTTTGGAGATTTCTTAAAGAATTAAGAGTAATTAATTACCATTTGACCCAGCAATACCATTGCTGGGTATATACCCAAAGAAAAGACATTATTCTATCAAAAAAAAAAAAAAAAAAGTACTCCTGTGCTCATCTATACACTATTACAATATCAAAAAGATGAAATCAACCTATATGCCCATTAATGGTAGATTGGATAAAGAAAATATGGTGCATGTGCACCATGGAATACTACAAAGCCATAAAAATAAATAAAATCATGTTCTTTGTGGCAAAATGAATATAACTGGAGGCAATTGTCCTAAGCAATTAATGCAGGAACAGGAAGCCAAATACCACAGGTTTTTATTCATAAGTAGGAGATAAACATTGAGTACACATAGACATAAACATGGCAACAATAGACATTGGTGACTACCAGAGGAGAGGTAAAGGGGAGTGGGATAAATGTTGAAAACTGATTATGGATACTAGGCTCACCACCTGTATGACGGGCCATCCATACCCCAAACCTCCACTACATGAAATATACGCATGTAACAGACCTGCACATCTACCCTTTGATTCTAAAATAAAGGTTAAAGGTTTTTTTTTTTTTTTTTTTTTTTTTTAAGTTTTTGTAGATTCTTGGTATATTTTGCTCTTTAGTGTAAGGCCAACAACATGAAGACTTTCTAAATGGATCAAATTTCTGTAATCACAGTTATCAAAACCTCGCTTAGATTAAGACTCAAGTCCAGCATTAATAAGTCAGATAAACTTCAAAAGGCAGCAAGCTTCCATGGAAATCATGAAAAATGTAACCTAACAATGTTCTAAGGTAAGAGAAAAGTATATTTTCCCCAGATTGCTCCAGTTTTAACTGATAATATCACAGTCCACACCCATAAGAGGAAATATCCACCCTGCTTACCATTGCCTTCTGGGAGACGGCCCTCTGATCTTTTGTCATGCCATCTCCCTTTCAGGCCTAATCATCACATTCCAGTTGAATTGGCCATTAGAAAAGGTTTTTTGGACCAGACGTGATGTTTCATATTTCTAATCCCAGCACTTTGGGAGGCCGAGGCGGGTGGATTACAAGGCCAGGAGTTCAAGACCAACCTGAACAACATGGAGAAACCCTGTCTCTACTGTAAGTAAAAAAATTAGCTGGGGGTAGTGGTGGACACCTGTAATCCCAGCCACTCCAGAGGTTGAGGCAGGAGAATCACTTGAACTCGGGAGATGGGGTTGGTTGCAGTGAGCTGAGATCATTCCACTGCACTCCAGCCTGGGTGACAGAGTGAGACTCTGTCTCAAAAAGAAAAGAAAAGAAAAGAAAAGAAAAGAAAAGAAAAGAAAAGAAAAGAAAAGAAAAGAAAAGGTTGAAAGGTTGTTGTTTATTTGTTTTAAATATAGCAGACTCATGCTCCTTTTCCTAACAGAGCTGTTTTATCTGCCTGGTCTTTTTCCTCAAGTTATCCCGTGACTTATAACTCTGGTGACAGCTCAAATGGCACCTCTTCAAAGATAACTTCTATCACCACTCTAAGGCTGTTCTCTACATAATCTGGACTAAAATATATTAACCTATTTTATTTACTTTATATTTTTATCTCTGTGAAATTGCATCAACCATGTATTAATAGTATGCTTTCACTCCCCTAGTACAAATTCCACATGAGCAGGAAACTTGGCTATTTTATTCATTCCCTAATGTCCCAAATTTTGTCTATCTATGGGTAAGCAACTCCCTAAGATCCTATACATGGTAAGAGTGGATCAGTAATTCATCCTTAGAAATCAGATTTCAGATCCCCAATGTAGCAATGGGGCAAGAAGTTTAATGTTACTATAATGAGACGAAAAACTCAGGGCCAAAAACGAGAGGTAGACTTGTTTTTTGTCCCTCCCTTCTTTCTCTCTCCCTTCATCCCTTTCTCTTACCTTCCCTGCCTCTCTCCCTCCCCTCCCTCCCTTTCTCCCTCCTTCCCTTCCTTCTTTCCTTCCTTCCTTCCTTCCTTCCTTCCTTCCTTCCTTCCTTCCTTCCTTCCTTCTGCTATTATAGCTGACTAATCACATGCAGAAAAATAAAATTGAACCCCAAACTTCCCCATACATAAAATTAATTAAAGATGAATTAAATATTTAAACATAAGTCATCAAAATATACGAATCCTGGAGGAAACCTACAAAATATCATCTGAATCTTGGCCTTTGAAATGAATTCATGACTAAGTTCTCAAAAGAATTGCAACAAAACCAAAATTTTTCCTTCTTTCCTTCCCTCCCTTCCTCCCTCTTTCCCTCTCTCCCTTTCTCTTTCTCTCTCCCTCCCTCCCTTCCTCCCTCCCTCTCTCTCTCTCTCTCTCTTTCTCTCTCTCTCCTCTCTCTCTCTCTCTCCTCTTTCTTTCAAGCCTTGTCCTGTCACCCAGGGCAGGAGTGCAGAGTCATGATCTCAGCTCACTGCAACCTCCACCTCCGGAGTTCAAGTGATTGTTGTGCCTCAGCCTCCTGATTATCTGGGACTACAGGCATGCACCACCACCTGCAGCTAATTGTTGTATCATTAGCATAGATGTGGTTTCACCATGGTATCCAGGCTGCTCTCAAACTCCTGACCTCATGTGATCTGCCAGCCTGAGCTACCACACCCGGCCCCAAATTTCTTTTATATGTTGTTTAACACAAATGATGGCCAGTTACTCTTTTAGTTACCATCAAGTGAAGGAAGAGGATTTCAGATGGAAAAGAAACCATGAGACAAGGACATTGTTTATGCCCAAAGCAGCTAATCCTGAATGGAATTTGATAGAACAGAGGTCATTTTGATTATGTTTAATTTAAGGAATAAAAGTTTTAGCTGTGCAAATATTCTGAAATTGTCCTCTCCCCCAGCTTATATAGCCTCTAGAAATACATTACCCCCCAAGGAGTGTTTCTTTCTTGGTGATGTCAGTATCTCAGGTCTGTGTGATAAGTAAACAAATTGGCAGGATTAACTGGAGGTGCCACAAATAAGAAGGTGTGAGCTGCATTTTTGTGTGGCTGTGTTAAGAATGAGAAGTGACACTGTTCTAATCTAAAATAAAAATTAAAATTAAAAAAGGAGAAGTTGGGGGAAGAAAGTGGGGTGCAAATGAAACTGAGCCAGCACTTTTAGCTGCTTTGAAGTGCTTTTCTCAAACAGAGCTGTGAATCAGCAGGTACACCGCACACCTCCTGGACATTTGTGGCTGAAAAACTGTGAATGTGAGGTGCTCTAAAGAAAGTCAGTAGCTGTGTGTATGTATGTATTATGTGTGTGTGTATCATATATATATATAACATATATATAACATATGTATATATATAAATGAGACAAAGTTCAACAGCTATTTATATATGTGTGTATGTGTATGATACACATACACACACACATATATAAATAGCTGTTGGGCTTTGTCTCTTTGTAAAATGAAAGAATTAACTGAAATAGATGCTTTAGAGTGGCGAAAGTGGAGGTGTCTTGAGTTGGGCAGCCTTGACCTTAAGTAACATTACAGTAACTTTGAGACCACATTTGCAAAGTCTCACTCTTCTCACAAAGAAAGCCTGACTCTCATACATTATTGCTGGGAGTATAAATTGATAAAACCATTTGAAATGATTTGAAATGCCACTTGACATAGTTACCAAATTAAAAATGTATCATTTCTTTGACCAACTGAATATTTTTCTGTTGGGAATTTAATCTGCAATTATACTAACATAAATGCCAGTATGAACATGGTTCTTGCATCATTGTCAGTATTCACAAAGATCTAAAAACAACTGAAAGGACATTCATTAGTAATTGGTTAATGATTTATAATGCTTTTGTAAAATGCCAACATTATGCAGCCATTGAGAACAGAGAAATATAACTATTCATGTGCTGATGTGAGGAGATAACAGAGGTATTTGAAGTGAGAAAAGAAAGTTACATGCTCTGAGTGTAATGTGATCCTGAATTTGTCATGCAAACATGGGCAGGACTTTTAATTTCTAAACCAACTAAAATGCATGCAATTGGTAAACAGAATTCAAAACGCATCAAAATGAACAAATCTCCATTGTCACTTATTCTGGAGCGAAATAGATAAGAGTTGCTCATGTAAGAAGGGCTGTTTTTCTTCGTAGAATCCTCCCTTTTGACTTCTGGTTTGAAACTCATATTTAAACCACTATCCATCTCCTTTGCCTACAACATACTAACTTGTGTGACATGGCTGTCCATTTGGCATTCTTACTGGTTCCTTAGTATATAAACTTCAGCCTCTAATGAGGATACTTCCCTTTTTGGGATACCTCTCAGTGTCCTAAAGATGAACTTCATATACTTCACAGACTCCATAGTGTGAGTTAGTTAAGTCCATATTTTAAGATATCTGAAATGCATTTTTCACTTTTTGTTCACAATATGAGTATTCAACATTTTTCAAGTTACCTTTGTGAGAGGTCATAACAGAAAATTAGAAAAGTTACTTTATATTAATTAATTGAGCAACCCTCCTCGTATCTCATTAGCATCAAGTCCAGGATTTCCATCTGGAAAGCTTTCACTTCTCTTTACTCCTCCCTAACTTGAAGTCCTAAGAATGCTTGGCTAATTTGTTTTTTTGTTTTTGAGACAGAGCCTCACTCTGTCACCCAGGCTGGAGTGCAGTGACGTGATCTCAGCTCATTGCAACCACTGCGTCTCAGGTTGAAGCGATTCTCCTGCCTCAGCCTCCTGAGTAGCTGGGATTACAGCTACTTCTACTGCACCACGCTAATTTTTGTATTTTTAGTAGAGACAGAATTTCACCATCTTGATGAGTCTGGTCTTGAACTCCTGACCTCGTAATCTACCCGCCTCTGCCTCCCAAAGTGCTAGGATTATAGGCATGAGCCACCACACCTAGCCTCTGGCTAATTTGGTCTAAAGCATTGCTCAAGTATCCATTTTTCAGGGGCGCAATCGTGAGTTTTTAACTTCACTACTATCACATTTTGCTCCTGGACAAGCGCAGTTCAACTGGCAAGGCTTGTCTCTAACAACTATACACATATGCTCATTAGGATACCTCCTGCGGCCTCAGGAGTTCATGGAAGCCAATTTTTCTTCCACAACAGAGACAAATTGGGCTTCCCCAAGTTACAGTTATTAGTATCGAGCTGGTTTCTTTTAAACTTATCACAAGTTCCCTAGATATAAGCTGAACTTCAGAAAGATGTCCTGGTACAAGTCTCAGAGATTGCCACCTCATAGACAGAGAAAACTGGGCTTGTTCCACGACTGCTAACGTGGTAGGGTAGCTTTTGAAAGGATAAGAAGTCACATTATGTCTCACTTCCTTGGACAATCAGACTATTCATTCTATATGCACCTACCTCTGCTTGTAATTATAAGGTGATTATCTGTTTATGCCAATATTGTGAAATAGCTAATACTTATCTTGGCAAATAAAAATAAAAATAAATGTAAGTTCTGGCAGGCATTTTTCTGGTAATGCATCGTGTGATATGTGTAAAGGAAAGATTTATAAATATGTGTATACAGATATGTAAATATATGTGCTTGTTTTGCAAAGAAAGTTACAAGAAGGATATACAAGAAACAGTTTCTAGTGGTACTGCTAGGAGGTGGGAATGAGGAGGTGGGAGTGCTTCTGCTTTCCATTTTTAGTTCCTGTACTGTTTTATTTTTAATGTCATTATGTTATATAATTTTATCATTATAATTTAAAATAGAGAATTTTGTTTGCATTTTTTTGCTTATTTTAAATAAAAAGAGGAGGACAAAAGGAAAGAAGAGAACTTCCCTTACAGAAATTTCCCAGGCATTTGCACTTAATTACTAGCAGGATTGACTCTGGGCTTCCTGTTAGCAAATCAGCTTGCTCAGAGTTCTGAGGAAGTTCCTTTAGATTTGATTTTATGTCAAAATCAATTATAGTAAACCTTTCATTGATATGGAAATTTTAGTTTTATAAAATATGTTCAGTGATATAACACACAACACATTCACACCCCTAATGCCCTAGCAGGACATTCATTATCGACTTACTTTTCAGATGAGGCAATGAATCTAGAGAACTTAACCTGTAGTCTAGGGGGACTTTGAACATCTGTTCCTCATGAGGATGAAGTGGGAGGTGAATACATCAAGCAATGAGAATAATAATTTAACAAATTGATGTCACCTGAGACCATACACATTCAAGGCAGATTTGCTGAGACTGAAAACGTTTGGAGAGCTGCCTTTAAGGAAATCACATTCAGAGTCAGAAACTCTTTTGTAATATACTAAATGGAATTAAATCTCCATCTTGGAGAGTAGATTTGCTGTTTGGCAATAGCTAAATCATTCCCACCATGCCTATGGATAAATTGGCCAATCATGATAAAACAAAAAATAATTTGACTGTTTATGTATGTATAAATGACCTCTATTCTTTTAAAATATAAATCCAGTCACAACGATTCCAAAGTCCACGTGAGGAATGAAGTCTTTCTAGCTTTAGGCTTCAGGTGTGATGTGACTCCAGGAGCATTGCGAGTCAAGCTGAAATGCTTCTATTTAAGGATTGCCCGTCAAGTATCCCTTTCTTTACTCTGGCACATATTAATGTGTGATTCTGGTTGAGGAGAGCTCTCTGCTTTGATACATAAATCAGGAAACTGTAAGAAATTTGCATTGCCAGAAACTTTCCAACTTGAAGTCAGAACTTTCATATCATTAAATTGATCCACTGATACTTTTTTTGATTAAAGCACCAGCTAACTTGTAACAGCATCTGCACTCAGTGATATAACTGAAACAAGCATACTGAATGCCTTTCTCTTAATTTTTTATGAAAAAGCTTCGTAATACATAATTAAGATGTTTTTTACATGTTCTACTGATGAACCATCTGCAGGTATGACATTTAGCATCTGTACTTAAAAGTAGCCACCTGTTACAGCCTGGTTATCCTGGCTGTGAATCATTTCGGATAAATGGAAGTTGGTATCATTTAGATCCAGAGTTCCTCATGAATCCATCATCTTCTTGAGGTTTATTATTTTATTACAGGCTATCTCTCAGGGATTTTTTTAAAGTTGTATTCATTGAAAAGTCTTACTTAATTGCATTTGTTTTCAAACAAGGCAACTCTTGGTAAATGCATAGCTAGACAAAATACTTTTTGAGGTCCTAAGTTTACTCTTCTTTCTTTTCCTCCTTTAGCAAAGTAAGATCATATCTCCCCCCAAGTACTCATATCTCTTCAACCTTTGATTGTGGCATCAATTTCAAAACCACCTCTCAGATTCTTACTTCACTTTGAAGTGTAAAATCCTGTGACATTCAAGGCGATTCTAATCATGTTAATAAAGAGACAACAATTTTATGCTAAAGGGAAAAGTTTCTAATGTTAGAGAATTTTTGAGAATCAACTGAGACGACAGTTGTAGAGGTAGCTGGGTCCCTTTGGGGATACAGGTATCATTCCAGAATTTATAAATTGCAGGGCATAAGCAGTCAGCTATTCTGTCTTCACCTGATCATACTAACAGGGGCAGAGGTGAGTCTTACAAAGTCTAACCACCTCACACGTACTGCGGCAATAGAGTAGCACAGAGAATAATAATAGCTACAATAATAAGAAGACCTACCTGATAGTGTTTGTTTATTTGATATTTGCAAAGAACAGCACATGACACTTGTAAGCCTCTTATCTATTTTAAGTAGAACACAGGTTAAAAAGTAGAATGAATTTATTTAACATATAAATTGCCGATTACACATGAAACATCAAATAACCCCTAAGCTTATATGATAGACTTCTCCATAGGGCCTTTGCTGGCCAGCATAGCAATATCAGCTCTCCTTATTTTCTGAAGTTCAGTAGGGTACAGTCACGATTTTCCTGTTATTGACCATACAAATATTTATTTTTATTGTTTAAATGTTTTATGTGCTGATGTCTTGCCACTAAATATAAAGTTCTGGGAATTCAGGGACCCTTATCACACACACACATATTGAAGCATCTTACTTGAGAGTAAATTTCTAAAGTAATCATGAAGGGAGACAATAACAAAGAGATAAAGTTAACCTTCAACGAAATGCTTTGATTACTAGTTGAAGAAGCTGGCTTATGTCTAGGGGCCATGTTTTATATGAGAAGTATCAAATGATATTTAGCGAGATGAGATGATCACTCTGTAAAAGGCCTTGGGGAACAGAGAACAACTTAAGGAAGAGCTGATTCATGTCTTCATCTCCCATACGCTCTGTGGCAAATCTTATTGAATACAAAGATGTGTAAATATACCTGTGTTTAAATCTCTTTCTGTATCTCTCAGATTGTTATGCAGAATTTAAATGAGTGTGTGATACAGATCCACTATATTCATACATGTGTATACAGTCATGTGTTGCTTAACAATGGGGATATAATCTGAGAAATGCATCATTAGGTAATTTTGTCATTGCGTGAACATAATAGAGTGTACTTACACAAACCTAGATGGTAGAGCCTACTGCACACCTAGATTATATGGTATCGTCTGTTGCTCCTAGGCTACACACCTGTACAGCAGATTACTGTACTGAACATTCTAAGCACTTGTAACACAATGGTATTTAAATATCTAAACATATGTAAATATACAAAAGGCACAGTAAAAATAAGGTATAAAATATTAAAAAAAATTAGTACACCTGTGTAGAGAGCTTAAGATGAATTAAGCTTGCAGGACTGAAAGTGGCTCTGGGTGAATCAGTGAGTGAATGTGAAGGCTTGGGACATTAGCATACACTGCTGCAAACTTTGTAAACACTATACACTTAGGCTATGCTAAATTTACAGACACAAAATTTCTTATATGTTAAATTAACTCTGTAGCATATTTACTTTACAACATTTTCAATTTTTTATATTTTTGACTCTTGTAACAGTTTCAAACACAAAGACAGCACAGTCGTGCAGAAATATTTTCTTTATATACTTACTCTATAACCTTTTTTCAACTTAAAACATGTGATTTCTATTCTTGTACTTTTTAAACTTTTTGGTAAAAACTAAAACACAAATGCACACATTAGCTTATGACTACACAGGGTGCTGATCATCAGTATTGCTATTTTCTACTTACACATATTTCCCCACTGGAAGGTTGCCATCTCCCCTGATAACAATGCCTGCTTCTAGAACATCTTCCAAGAGACCTGCCTGAGAAAGACATATGCTCAACATTTTTTTAAGTAGAGCATACTCCGAAAGAACAATAAAATGTTTACTACAGTAAATATGTAAACTAATAACAGTTGTTTATTGTCATTACTAACAACTGTTAATAATTTCACCACTTTAAGTAATGTCATTACTAAAGACAATTACAAATAGTTGAATAGATGTGATGAAGGTGTATACATACTCATGCACCACATAGTAATATTTAGTACAGCAGGAGACTGAACACGTAAAGGTGGGCCCATCAGAGTAGAGTATAGCTAAAAAATTTCTAGGGTCTACTGATACATAAACATATGTTCTATACTTTTATATAACTGACAACACAGTAGGTTTGTTTATGCCAGCATTGCCCAAACTTGTAATTTGTTGCAATAGCTATAATGTCACTTTGTAACAACTACAATGTCACCAGACACTAGAAAATTTTTTAACTCTATTATAATCTTATGGGACCACATTTATGTTTGCAGTCTCCTGCTGTACTAAATGTTACTAGGTGATACATGACTATATATACACCTTCATCACACCTATTCAACTACTTGTAATTGTTTTCATGTTTTCAGACTGCATAGCATAGTGCATGGCACCCTGTAGACACTAAAATTAGATCATTTACATAATTTGTCAAATTATTGAGCTCATCAAAAATAAAATTTATTGAGAAATAGAAACTGATATGGAGGGTCAATAGATAGTACGTATTGAAAAAAATCTACATATAAGTGGACTCATGCAGTTCAAACTTGTGTTGTTCAAGGATCACATGTATAGATATATATGTGTGTATATATGACATATATAGAACATATGTATTTAATGTATATTATATAGAATATATATCATATATATTTAACATATATAGAATATCATATAATTAAACACATAGGTATATATATTATAGTTACGGTTAACAGATTAATTGTGGGTTAGGGTTATACATGTAGTAGGTTATAGTTTTAAATTAATATATATTGTTTTATATACATTAATTATGTTTTAGTCATACATGCACACACATACATGTTTTAGTTGTGAAGGGATCCTGAAAGTCATCCACTTATTTAATGATATGTTAGGACACATATTACTCAGCTTTTAGTTATACTCATAGCTAAGTGATATCTCAGTGAAAGGAAACAAAAATATCAGCAAGGAAAAAAGATACAGATGGAACCTGGAGAAACCCATGAATAGGGCTCTGATTTTCTCTCCCTCCAGCAATGGAACATATTGAGCATATGACTTTCTCCAGCAATAAAAAAAAAAAATACAGCTATAATGTAGTTATATGTGTGCAATATTTTTGCTAAGGGAAGCTTATCAGAAACTCAGTACGCAAAATTTATTGGAAAGACAGTCATTTAGGCACTTTAGCCAAGTATGTAATGAAATTTCAGACTCTCAGAAACAAAGCAAGTGTTACCACATTGTTTGTACAAATAATCTAGGTAATCTAGGTATATTGAGCTATTCCTAGTCTTCTCAGTTAGAGGATAATTTAAATATCAGTTTCCTCAATGCCAGCAATAGCAACCTTGTAAGGCCTTTTAAAAATAGAAGTCTCAGGCCCACTTCGTTAATTGTTTTCTGCAGTCCACCTCCTTGGCCATTGGCCAAAGTGTTTTTATAGAAAAATTATTATCAGTGAGATCGCATACATCAGGGTGATTATTATCAGTGAGATCGCATACATCAGGGTGAATACCACTCCCTGTGGTATTGGCCTTAGGTACGCCATTTGGGCCCCAAATTTAGCCATTTTACAAAGTCTTATTAACTATAAAGAAGTATCTAAGAAATCTAGGTGCCTTTTTCCTTAAGTTTCTATATTAACTTTTTCACTTGTCTTGAGAAATCAATTCAGGCGCCTCTCAACTCTGGCAGTAAGTTAAAGCTGACCATTCCAGGGCTGAGACAATGTTATGATATTTTAGGTAAAATCAAGAGGCACAATCCCAAAGGGCACACATGGTACCACCAGAAAAAAAAAAAAAAAAAAAAAAAACCTTACATCAAGCAAAGTATGCAATAGTCAGGCCATAGAGATTAATAGAGTCATTAGTGGGTCTTCCCATCCAGGAGCTTCCTGCTCTCATGTTCCTAGTTTAGTAGGAATAATTTAGTTCAATCTTTGGTTTCAGAGTAATCACCTGAAGGTGGTCAGCTCAAAACATTTATGCTTATCTATGACATCAGTTCAATTCCATCATGAATGTTCCACTGGTGTTCTGTGCACAAATTGTAAGAGTTGGTACTACATTCTCTTGTTTTCTGGTAAGAGTTGCCAGGCATAAAAAACTCAGCAATTGAATAAAATTCAAAGTACTTAAGACAGCTTGGAAAATAGTTTAGAATAGCACAGGGAGTATTATTTTATAAAGAAGGGGAATCTCCAGTAATTGGTCTACATTTATTCTGGATACACCCAATTATCTTTTATTCTCAGTTAAAGACCTTAAGCAAATTATCTAAAACTTAGTGGCTTGAACAATGTAAATTTATTATCTTATACTTCTCAAGGTCACGAGTCTGATGTGGATCTTGCTGGGCTAAAATCAAGGTGTTGGCTGGGTTGTATTCTTTCCAGATACTCTAAAAGAAAATGTGTTTCCTTTCCTTTTCTATCCTCTAGAAGCTACCTACATTTCATATCTTGTAGACCTGTAATTGCTGGATGGGTTCTTCTTGCCCACTGCACAGATAGAGATGTTTAACGGAGACAGTGATATTGCAATAGATAAAGAGTTTAATAAACACAGAGCCATCTAAGTGGATGACGAGTTCTTTACTAGAATCAGTCTCTCTGAGAACTCAGTGGCTAGGATTTTTACGGACAACCTGGTGGAACACCAAATCGAACAACTATTCACATAGAAAAGCTCCTTAATAAGAACCCCAAATCAGAGAATTCTCCCTGATCTTACCCAAGACCACCAAGACAGTACATCTGAGTCTGCAAGAGCCACAGTGTTACTGAACTTGGGGTGCCCCCAATGTAGTTATAGCTGCAGTGATCAAAGACTTAGATAATAACACTCAAATTCCTTTGAATATGTGGAAAGCCTTCCAAAGAAAAATGGGTACAATAAGTCCAAACTGAGAAGACTAAAATAAATAACTCTTCAGTGTCCAGACCATGATGAACATCCATAAGCATCAAGGCCATCTTGGAAAATGTTATCTCACCAAATGAGCTAATTAAGACACCACTAACCAACCCAGAGACCTGTCAGACAGATAATTCAAAATCATTGTTATGGAGAAGCTTAAAAAATTTTAAGTAACAAAGAAAAGAAAGAATTATAACAGATAAATTTAACAAAGAGATGGAAAGGAATTAAAAAGAATTGAACAATTAAAAGGAATTAAATAATTAAACAATTAAATTGTTAATAAAACAATTTAGAATCAAGCAGAAATTCCAGAGCCGAAAAATACAATTAAGACTCTGAAGGATATATCAGAGTTTTAACAGCAGAATTGATCAAGCAGAAGAAAGAATTAGTGAGATTGAAGGTAGTCTATTGAAAATGTACAGAGGAGACAAAAGAGAAAAGAGGAAACAAAATGAATAAACCATGCCTACAAATTCTAAAGAATAGCCTCAGAGGGCAAACCTAAGTGTTATTGACTTTAAAGAGGAAGTAGAGAGATCAGGGCAGAGAATTTATTCAAAGGGATAATAACAGTGAAATTCCCAAACCTAGGGATAGATATCAATATTCAAGTACAAGAAGGTTATAGAATACCAAGCATATTTAACCTAAAGAAGATCATTCTCAACAATAGACCATATTTTAGGCCAAAAGACAAGTCCTAAGACATTCTAGAAAACTGAAATAATAAGAAGCATCTTCTTTGACCATAACAGAATAAAACTAGAAATCAATAACAAGAACAATTTTGGAAACTATAAAAAAACATAAAAATTAAACAATATACTCTTGAGTGGCCAGTGGGACAATGAAGAAATTAAGTATAAAATTTAAAAAAAATTATTGAAACAAATGAAATTGAAACAGATAAAAATACCAGTGGGATACAGTAAAAGCAGCACTAAAAAGAAAGTTTATAGCAATAAGCCCCTACATCAAACAAGTAGAGAACATTCAAATAACCAACCTAATGATACATTTTAAAGACCTAGAAATGAAAGAGCAAACCAAACCTAAAATTAGTTGAAGAAAATTAATGAAGATCAAAACAGAAATAAATAAGATTGAAATAAAAAATAAACTAAATGAAGAGTTAGTTTTTTGAAAAGATGAAACAAAATTGGCAAACCTTTAGGCAAACTGCTTAATAAAAAAAAGACTCACATAAAATCAGAAATGAAAAGGAGACATTTCAACCAATATCAGGGAAATTCATAGGCTCAGTAGAGACTGCTATGTGTAACTGTATGCCGATAAATGGGAAAACGTAGAAGAAATTGATAAATTAATAGACATATACAACTTACCAACATTGAACCAGGAAAAAATTAAAATTCCAAACAAACCAATAAAATGTAAAGAGATTAAAGCCAAAATAAAAAATCCTCCAGCAAAAGAAAAAAGAATCTGTATTTTACCAAACATGTATAGAAGAACTAATAGTTACTCACTACTCAAACTATTTTGAAAAATAGGGGAGGAGAAAATGCTTCGCAACTCATTCTAAAAGGTCAGTATTAGGCTGATACCAAAACTAGACAAAAGCAGCAAAAAGCAAAACAAAACAAAGCAAAAACTACAGGCCAATATCCATGATCAACAGTAATAAAAAAAAAAAAATCAATGAAATACTGCAAATTCAACAATACACTAAAACAATTATTCATTATAACGAAGTGGGATTTATCTTAAGAATCAAGGATGGTTCAACGTACACAAATCAATCGATATGATACATCATATCAACAGAATTAAGGAAAGAAACCGTAAGATCATTTTGATTGATGCTAAAAAAGCATTAGACGAAATTCAGCATTCCTCCATGATAACCCTCAAAAAACTGGGTATAGTAGGAACATACCTCAGCACAATAAAAGCCATATGTGACACACCCACAACCAGTATTGTACTAAATGGAGAAAAACTGAAAGCCTTCCTCTAAGATCTGCAACGTGACAAAGATGCCAACATTTAGTACTGTTACTCAATGCATTACTGGAAAACCTGTCCAGAGAAATCAGAAGAAAAAGAAATAAAAGTCATTCAAATTGAAAGAAAGAAGTCAAAATAACCTTGTTTGCAGATGATATGATCTTATTTGTTTTTCAAAAAACCTAATGATTCCACGAAAAACCTATTAAGACTGAGATGGATTTTTAAAAATATACAGTTTTTTTTCTGTAAAGTTGAACAAAGTCAACATACAAAAATCAGTAACATTTCTATAGGCTAACAGTGAAGAATGTAAAAAAGAAATGAAAGTAATCCCATTTACAATATCCACAAATAAAAGTAAATACCTTATTAACCAAAGGTAGTGAAATTAACCAAAGAACTGAAAGTTCTCTACAATGAAAACTATAAAACATTAATACAAAAAATTGACAAGGACACCAAACAATGGAAAAAGTCTCTATGTTCATGTATTGGAAGAATTAATGTTGTTAAAACATCCATACTATCCAATGCAATCTATAGATTCAGTGGAATCTATCAAAAAAAAAACAATGACATTCTTTACAGAAATAGAAAAAAACTATCCTAAAATTTACATGGAACCACAAAAGACCCAGAATAGCCAAAGCTATCCTGAGCAAAAAGAACAAAACTGAGGAATCACATTATCTGTCTTTAAATTACATTACAGAGCCACAGTGACCAAAAGAGCTTGGCATGAAAAAAGACATGTAGATCAATGCAACAGAGGAAAAAAAAAAAAAGAAATAAATACAGACATCTACAGTGAACTCATTTTCAACAAAGGTGCCAAGAACATACATTGAGGAAATGACAGTCTCTTCAGTAAATGGTGCTGAATAGACTGGAAATCCATATGCAGAAGAATGAAATTAGATTTCTATCTCTCACTATATACAAAAATCAAATCAAAATATATCAAAGACTTAAATCAAAGACCTCAAACTATGAAACTGCTAAAAGAAAACAATGGAAAAACTTTCCAGGACATCAGACTGGGCAAATATTTCTGAAATAATGTCCCACAAGCCCAGGAAACCAAAGCAAAAATGGACAAATAAAATCACATCAAATTAAAAATCTTCTGCTCAGCAAATAAAACAATCAAGTGAAGAGACAACATATAGAATAGAAGAAAATATTTGCCAACCATCTATCTGACAGAGATTAATAGCCAGAATATAAAAGGATCTCAAACAACTTGATAAAAAATTAATCTGATTAAAAATGAGCAAAAGATCTGAGTAGCACCCATTTATCAAAAGAAGACACACAAATGGCAAACTGGGATAGAAAAGGGTGCTTAAAATCGTGGATCATTAGAGAAATGCAAATCAAAACTACAGTGAGATATCATCTCACTCCAGTTAAAACAGCTTTTATTCGAAAGATAGGCATTAACAAATGCTGGTGAGGATGTGTCAAAAGGGGACCCCTTGTACGCAATGGGTTGGAATGGACATTAGTGCAACCATCATAGAGAACAGTGTGGTTTCACAAAAAACTAAAAATAGAACTACTATGTGATCTAGCAATCTTACTACTAGGTTTATACCCCCCCAAAGAAAATCTGTATAAAAGAGATATCTGTGTTCCCAGGTTTACTGCAGCAGCATTCACAATAGCCAAAACTTGTAAGCAACTTAAGTGACGACCTACAGATAAATGGGTTAAAAAAATGTAGTATGTATACACAGTAGAGTACTCTTCGCTGTAAAAAGGAATTAGATCTTGGAATTAAGCACAGTATGGGTGGAACTCCAGGTCATTATGTTAAGAGAAGCAAGCAAGAACAGAAAAACAAACTTCGTATGTTCTCAGTTAATTGTCTGAGCCAAAAATTAAGATAATTGAACGATGGAGATAAAGTTAAATTGAAAACCACAAGAATGATGGTTACCAGAGGCTGAGAAGAATAGTGGTGGAGTGCAGAGAATGGGAATGGTGAATGGGTACAAAAATATAGCTATTATGAATAGTCTCTATTATTTGATGGCATAACAGGATGACTGCAGTCAACAATAATTTACATGTAAAACTAACTAAAAAAGTAGAATTGGATTCTTTGTAATACAAAGAATGATGTAGTGGATACCCCATTTACCCTGATGCAATTATTAAACATTGTATGTCTGTATCAAAATATCTGTATTGTATGTCTGCATCAAAATTGTATGTCTGTATCAAAATATTTGATGTCTGTCATTGTTTGCTTGTATCAAAATATCTCACGTATCTCCCCAAAAGAGAAGCATTTCATAAAGTCAAAACAATCAATTCAAAAGGAAGTTATCAAAATCTTAAATGTATATACAACAAGTAAAATAATTTAAAAGGAAGAAATAAAACTGTTATTACAAATGGCAAAATAATAATAAATAAATGTAACTGAAATTGTTTTAACAGTGTAATACACTTCTCTTTCTAACCAAACAGAATGTCAAAAATTCTTCATTGAAAAACATACTTATACTTTCTTGTCATTTCATTTGCAGCTGGCATTTCACCATTTGAAGAAGCAGCCAGGGAATGTAATTATAGCTTTTTGGTTTTCTGGCGTGTGTGTGTGTGTGTGTGTGTGTGTGTGTGTGTGTGTGAAATTAATGCCAACACATTTTATAGGTGAGAAAATTAAGTAGAAGTGGATATTTACTAAAAGTTCTTTTCATAAAATTTTTATTTGGCAGAACGTTTGTTTTCTTTCTTTCTGTTATTATTACTGGTCCATGGGGTATTCCTATCTCCAATCCATGCATAGAAGCACACAGTGAACAGGCATTTTACAAATATATTTCCCTGGTTACCCACTTTCCAAATCTTTGATTTTCTTGGAAATCCTGGAGGAAAATATACAGATTTTACTGTGCTACAAATTGATACAGTGTATGCCATGATAGATATTATAAAATAGTCAGAGAAAAAGAAATAAGATTATCTCCAAAGAGGAAATAATATTTACTTTGTAAAAAAATATTTTAGTGAGAAAATATCATTACTATCATCTCTGACAGGAAGAAACTGGAGATGCAATTACTAAGGGAGAAAGTCTGGTACAAGATAACAAAACTTTCAGTGCTGAGAGCAGGTAAGTCCCTGGCAAACCACAACTGGTTAGTCATTTTAGGATTAGTTACTTCGAAAGCTTCTTGCCCAAGATTGCATTTGAAGATTGTACTGGGGAAGAGATCAGAGCTGAGAAAGTAACTCTAAGCACAGCTATCAGACAAAAATGAAAAACATAACAGGAAATTAGCTTCCTGGCCCAAGTGAAACCAGTCTGGGAAACAGAAAACCAAGAAAGAACAGCCAGTGTTTAGGAAATTTGGCTTAATTTATTAAATTACACAAATGATATACGGGTAGATTCTCAGTGTAGAAAAGTATGCAGACTGTAAATTCAGACTGCCCTTGTACAACCCTTTCACTCCTTCTCCTTTGTCTATAGCTAACCAGTGATCACAGTTTGGTGAATTGTTTTACATATTTTTTTCACATAAATGTTATATTACACATTTGTCTTTGTGACTTGCTGTTTTCACTTGTCTGTTTTTCAAGGCTATTTTTAAGTCAGTGCCTAGAGATCAAACTCACTTTTCAGAAACCAGCGTCACATTTTGTGAAATTTTCCATAGATAGATGGTGACTTAACTATTGATTTATTGATGGCAACTTTGTTAACATTTCCAAAATAATAAGCAACGATTTTAGACAAGTTTACACATACATCTTTATGCACGGAATGAAGTATTACTGTAGGATATTTGCAATAATAATAGTAACTAACATGTATTTAGTTTTAATTATGTGTCAAACTTTATGTTAAGCACTTTGTGTCTCATTTAATGTTTACAAATCTGAATCAGCTGCTATGATATCCCCATTTTATAGATAAAGAGCCTGAAGTTCAGAGATGTTGAGTTTAAGATATTTCAGTTGAGTTTAAACAAGGCCAAAAAGATGCAAGCCCAGGCAGCAGTTCTTCAGAGCTGGGTCGAGGTGGAACTGACAGATGCAGTTTGCATCTAAAAATCATTAAGTTACTGAAAACCTACATATATTAAATCTTGTTTCTAGGAGGTATTTTTCACTTCTAAATAAACAAGTTGCTGGTCAATACTCATTCAAAAGCTTAGAGTCTCTATCGTCACCTCATATGCACCTGATACTTTTCCTCTAGACAAAGCACCCAGGGAACACAGATACAATTTTTCCTTGACTTAATAATGCCAAATTGCCTTTAAAGAGTTTTTGATCAGACAGAAATGGAAAATTATCATGATCTCTAGGGGATGACAGCTAAAATCTCAGTTCAGGTCTTTAAGCATATTTCTAAAAGGTTTTATTAGCAAACCATTTTTTTAAGCAACAGTGAATGAGACTATTTAAAAAATATTTTTGATAATGTAAAATAAGTGCAGTGACATGAATCTGTATTCCCAGATTCTAGGGAAGCTGAGGCAAAAGGATCACTTGAGGCCAGGAGTTCAAGACCAGCCTCGCCAAAATGGTAAGACCCTACCTCTCAAAGAAAATCAATAATATGAGATAATACCTTTTCTTAAAAAATTGCTTTATAGTGAGGGAATTACTTTATTTTTTAACTCGTATTTCCGTAACCATTATCTTAAGTTTATGTCATTCACATTTTTTCATTGTAAAATTTCTATTTTTATCCTTTATTCACTTTCTATGTTTGAGTTTATTTATGGAAACTTTCACATATTCTGTATATTGTTCTTGTGGTATATTTTAAAAATATTTTGCATTTATAATTTATGTAGTGGAGACATAGAAATAAAAGTGTTGCCATTAGCTCCAATTAATAACAGTCTTTCTATAATTGGCCACTATACTGGAGGTGGAAAAATAAAAGCTCCTAATTATGATTGTTGTAGATTCAAAGATTTCCCTCTCATACATACATATATACATACATGTACATCATATACATATACATTTACATGTATGTATTTGTGCAGTAACTTTAAGGATGTAGCTGAGAATCCACTGAATATGATGCAGCAAAATGTACACAGTTGCATACTTGATACTTGAATGATGATAACATCAGGAGATCTCAACAGGCCTACTTGTCCAACACATAGTAACGGTTAAATGATGGATAGCAGTGATTATCAGGTATATCGGGAATTCTACTTTTTTTTTTTTTGTGATGGAGTCTCATTCTGTCACCCAGGCTGGAGTGCACTGGTGCCATCTTGGCTCACTGGAACCTCTGCCTCCCAGGTTCAAGCATTTCTCTGCCTCAGCCTTCCAAGTAGCTGGGATTACAGGAGCCCATCACAATGCCTGGCTAATTTTTATATTTTTAGTTGAGATGGGTTTAATGGAGAAGGGCAGAAAAGGGCAGGGCAGGGCAGGAAAGAGAAGGGAAGAGAAGAAAAGGGGAGCGAAGGGAAGGGGAGGGAAAGGGGAAGGAAGGGGGAAGGGGGGAGGGAGGGAAAACTACAGGCCCACTAACAAATTTTGATGCAAAAATCCTCAACAAAATACTAGCAAACTAAATTCAAAAGTGCATCTAAAAATATCATTCATCATAACCAAATGGGATTTATCCCAAGGATGTAAGGATGATTCAACATATGCAAATCAATGAATGTACTACATCATAGCAGCAGAATGAAAAATTATATGATGATTTCAATTGATGCTGAAAAACATTTGAAAAAATTCAACATACCTTCATGATAAAAACCCTCAAAAATTGAGTACAAAAGGACTATTCCTTAACATATTAAAAGCTTCATATGACAGACCAACAGCTAGTATCATAACAAATAATGAAAAATTGAAAGACTTTTTTCTAAGATATGGGGCACAACAAGGATGCTCACTTTCACATCAGCTCAACATAATATTAGAAATCCTACCTAGAAAAATAAAATAAGAGAAAGAACTAAAAGGTATTTAAATTGAAAAGGAAGAAGTCAAGCTATACTTGTTTGCTGAAAATGTTATATTTAGAAAATCCTACAGATGTCACACACAGACACACACACACACACACAAAAAAACTATTAGAACTGAAAAACAAATTCAGAAAAATTGCAGGATGCAACATGCAAAATTCAGCAGCATTTTTATTTGTTAACAGTAAACAATCTGAAAAAGAAATTGGGAAGATAAAATTCCATTTAAAATGAGGCACTGTGAGTGCTCATCTGATTTTTGGTTCCTATGAAGTTTGTTTTTTAAGTTTTTTAAGTTTTTTAAGTTTGTTTTTTAAGTGGTCTTTGCTGGGTCGGGGGGCGTGGGGTGCATAATTGATGGCACCTTCTATTCTTCCACCTTGCTCCCAACAGTACCTCCCTATTGGGGTCTCTTATGTTATTATGATTCAGTGTTTTACATGATATTAAAACAAAACTTTTTTTGCACTATCAAGTGCACAACATTGAATAACTAGAATGCTTTTCGTGGTTTGCAGAATCCTGTGCTCATCTTTTAATATGATTGAATCCTCTGGCAAGTTAACAGAATTAAAACAGGTGGTCTTTCTTCTTTTCCTTTAGTAAATTTAGGAATCATCAATCACAAGAGAACAAATGCAAGGTCTGTAAGTTGATATCCACAAATTCCCAGGGGTCTTAGAATGTATGATTTTCATAATAAAATGTAATTACAATGGTTACAGAATACTAAGATCTCTAATACTTAAAAAATTATCTCACTTTTATTTTAATTATAATGTTTAATGGATCTTTAGTTATTGTGTAATACTTCTAGAAGTCTGACAATATAATAATGGTAATTTTTTGAAGTAAGAGCTTATAGAGTCCCTGGGGTTGAAAACTATAACACAGTCATCCCTGAAACAATAGAAGAAGAAATAAAACATTAACATAAATGGTAGATAGCCTTGTAAAATTAATTGGTATTTGTGAACAAAAGGAAATTTAAAAAGAATAAAAGATCATCTGCTTATTCCTATGAAGGTGGAATTCTATGACACTTCCTCTTACTCTACAAACAAGTAAATAACTGATTACTGACTGAGGGCATTGAAAGTATTCTCTTATAAATCATAATATTATATATAAAATGGCATGATATTAATTAAAGGTAGACTATTATAAGTTAAAAATGCATAATATAAACTACATGGTGATTACTAAATTAAAATACATAGGTAATAGGCCAATAATAAGTAAATGAAACCTTAAGAAATACAAAATTGTTCCCAAAAAAGTCAGGAAAAAAAGAGAGAATGGAACAAATGACAAATTTCAGAAAACAGAAATAACATGATTATTTAAAACCATCATTTAAAATCAATAACAAACAACAAACAATATTGATAATTACATTAAAGATAACTGGCCAAAATCCTCCAAATTTAAGGAAAGCTTTCTCACCCTAGTTAAAAATTAACATCCACCTTAATTATGTCTAAAATATGAAGGCAAAGAAAGATTAAAAGTAAAAGAATAGAAAATATAGACACTATTCAAATACTAAAAATAAGAAAACTTTAGTGGTTGTATTAATGTTGACAAAGTGGTGTCAGAAAAAATGGAATATTACCAGGAATAAAAGGGAAAACCAGTCTGATAAAAGATCAACTCAGCAAGAGGACATAACAGTTATGACTGTCTTAATGCACACTCACAAATCTTCAAAATGCATGTGACAAAAACTAACAGAACTTAAAGATAGAAAAGTCTCCGATTATTGTTGGCATTTTAACACTATTCTCTGAGTAATTGATATGTAATATAAAGAAGACATAAAATCAATAAGGATATACAAAACTGAAACAAAACTATTGTTACTTGACCTAATAATGTTTATAAAACAATACACCCACTCAATAACAGAATACACTTTTTTTTTTTAATTTTTTTTTTTTTTTT
>NW_016107415.1:3832600-3906857 GCF_001604975.1 Cebus imitator
GCTCACTGCAGCCTTCGCCTCCTGGGTTCATGCAATTATCCTGCCTCAGCGTCCCAAGTAGCTGGGATTACAGATGTGCACCACCTGGTTAATTTTTGTGTTTTTAATAGAGATGGGATTTTACCATATTGGCAATGCTAGTCTCAAATTCCTGACCTCAGGTGATCTGCCCACCTCGGCCTCCCAAAGTGCTGGGATTACAGGTGTTAGCCATGGCACCTTGCCTGTTTTTAATAAATTTTTCAAGATTCAGATCACTGATAGTACATCTATTAAAACAGAAATAGAATGTCTCGTAGTATATTCTCTAACCAAAACAATTTATACCCAAACTTAACCAACATGAGAACATCCAGAAAAAAATTCTCAAATATTTGAAATTTTTAAAACACACTTTTTAATAACCCATTTGTATAAAAATTAGAAAGAAAATTATGAAATATTTGAATTGAGTAAAAAAATCTGTGAGATGCAGCTATAGCATTCTTAGAGGAAAATTTATAGCTTTAAATTTAAATATTAGAAAAAAGCTAGAGAAACAAGAGCAAATGTGACCTGAAGAAAGCAGAAGAAATAAAACAGTAAAAATGAGAATGGAACTCAATGGAATAGAAAACAAACAATAAAATTCAGTACAATACAAATTGGTTCTTTCAAAAGAGCCATACAATTGATGAATGTTTTTAGCTGGATTGTTAAAAAAATAAAATAAAATCAACAAAATAATAGTATAAGAAATCAAGGAACAAACATCACATTCATTCCACAAACTGTGGTTTTTAACCTCAGTTTTATCATTACTTAGAACTACACAGTTATTTTTTCTGGCAGGCAATTTTGTACATTTGAAGACGTTTGGCATCTCTAGCCTCTACCCACTAGATGCCAGTAGTAACCTACAGTTCTGACAATCAAAAATGTCTCTAAATATTGCCAATATTTCCTGCAAGCAAAATAACCATTTCAACCATTTTACAGTTGAAATTCATTACTGTAAACATTAAATAAATAATACAATATTTTAAACAATATTTTGATAATAAGACAAAATGAGAGAATTCCTTGAAAAACAAACTATCAAAAGTGATTAAAAAAAAACCAGTATAGTCCTTTATCAATTAAAGACTCTGCAATTAATCCAAAAATCCTCTCTATAATGATACATAGGTGTGTATTCGTAATAAATCAATACTTGCAAAAATAATTTTTATAAACTCTGGAAGTGCCTTGGAAATCTAGAAACTAAAGAAAAGCAGGCAATTTTAGTGGAAGAATCTAAACCTGGAGCAAGTGAGAATTGTGGAGTAAGTTCCCTTTTCTGCAACTTTACTCAAAACAGCCATAATTTTGGCAACGTCAGTGTCAGGAAGGTAGAATTTCATAGAAATATGAACCATCTTTCTGGTTGAAAACAAACAAACAAAAAACAACAACAACGACAACAAAAAAACAAGCAAACAAAAAACACAGGAAAGAGCCCAAGTATAGAAGTGTGTTTGGAAAACACCAGCAAGGAGAGTGCAAGAGAAGACTTAATACTATTTCTGCATATAAAACGTGTCCAAATTTTAGGTCCATCTATGAGACATGATTACATAGGGCAAAATAAATTTCCTTGGAAATAGAATTTAAAAACTGAACTGAAATTTTATCTATCATACATCAGAGGCATGGAAGTTTCTGATTTCTGCTAAGCAAATTAACTGTCTGTTATAACAACCATCAACCCTTTTCATAACAACGTAATGGAATACAGAGTGTATACAACACAACCACATGATGTCAATAATAAAGTTTTAAATATGTATCACATTTTTAAAAGACAGGAAAATGTGAGTCATTCTCAAGGAAACAGACAATCAAATATGAGAACTCAAAATGACCCAGTTTGAATTCAAAACAAACAAATAAACAAATAAATTTTAAGTCATTATCATAAACATGCTCATTGAAGCAATGTAAAATATTATTATAGTGAGTAAAACTATATGAATTTTGGAATATAAAAATAATAAAAGTATTATAACTAAACGATATTGAAAATAAAAATTATTGGATGGTCTTGGGAACAGGAAGGTTAATGAAGAAAAGAAAACATATTTAAAAATAGAAAAATAAGAATACGTGAAAAAGAGAGAAAAAAATTGAATAAAAATTATTAAGAATAAGTAAAGCCCAGACACTAAATAAGAGAAATTTGTTAAAAATATAATATGTATGACAAGACATTTAAATTCTGAATATTTTAAAAATGAGCTCAATTTTAAAAAGACAAATTTATGGTGGGAAGAAGATTAAAACATACACCCTACAAAAGAGGATACACACAAGAACAATAAGCACAAAAATATGTTCATCACTGATTATCAAAAAAAATTTAAGTTACAACTATGAGAAGTTACTACTACAGTTTCATTAGAAGTACTAAAATTCAGTTAAAATTACTAAAATTCACAATTGTAAAGTGTAATTTGGAGAAATGGAACATACATATACATTGAGAGGAATATAAAATTGCACAAATACTTTTGTCAACATTTGGTAGATTCTTGTAAATTTAAACATTCATGTATGTACAGAACAATTCAACTCCTAAGCAAGAAATGAAGACATTTAGTTTCACAGGGAATTATATGTAAATATTTACAGTGGCCTTATTCACATTAGCTGTAAAATCAGAATAACCCAAATGTAATTAACAGGTGAATGAATAAAAAACAGTGGTACAACCTCACCATGAAATACTATGCAGAAATAAGAATAAATCCATTGACAGTATGTGCAACAGAATGAGTGAGTTTCAAACTCATTATATTAAGAGGAAAAATTATCCCAAAAAAGCATATGCCATATGCTTTCAGTTATATGAAATGTAAGCTAACATATAGTAGCAAAAATCAGGTTAGTGATTGCCAGAGACCAAGGGTAAAATGAAGTGGGGCTTGTGAAAGGTTATGAAGAATCTGTTGAGAATATGGTGATATTTTATAATTCAATTGTGGTTGCAGTTTTAAGGTGGTATACAATTGCCAGAACATATCCTATTGTTCGGTTGATATAAAACAGCTTTACCATTCCTTCAAATGGCAGATAAGAAATAATTAAACAAGCAAAACAAAATAAAACAAAGTCTTCCTATAAAGTAAACTTCAGGTCTAGTTGGTTTCACTGGTTAATTTTTTCAAATATATGTATAGTTTAAGTTTTGAATTGTTATGGGTACATAGTGAATGTATGTATTTATGGAGTACATGGGACGTTTTGATACAGGCATGCAATGTGTGCTAATCACATCATGAAAAATCGGTATCCATCCTCTTAAGCATTTATCCTTTGTGTTAAAATTCCGTTATACTCTTGGTCAGGCATGTGGCTCACACCTGTAATTCCAGCATTTTGTGAGGCCAAGGTGGGCAAAATGTTTGAACTCAGGAGATCGAGACCAGCCTGGGCAACATGGCATAACTCTGTCTCTACAAAAATTAGCAGGGCATGGTGGCTTGCACCTGCAGTCCCAGCTACTCGGGAGGCAGAGGTTAGAGGATGTCTTGAACCTGGCAGGTGGAAATTGCAATGAGCCATGATTGCACCACTGCACTCCAGCCTGGGTTACAGAGTGAGACCCCACCTCAAAAACAAAACAAAATTCAATTATATCCTTTTAGTTATTTAAAAATGGATAATTAAATTAATTTCTTCAAATATTTAATGAAGCAATATCAAGACTTTTGGTTAGATATTCAAGATGGATGTTAATTAAAGTTCTGAGATGATGTGCAACTGAAAACAAACACCCAAGAAAAATAGCTTCACTGATTTTTGTCCCAGTATTTCCAAAACTCATTTAATTAGGGATTTTCTTTTTTCCTGTGATGTTTTGATACTCACTAAAAATTATGGATATGAGGAAGATCTTTCAGGGAAAGACTTTGTGACTAAGTAAAAGTCTATGATTTTAAGAAAATAGTTATAAATAACATGCTAAAAATTATCCATGAAATGTTCCAAAATAAGCAAATATTGGTATATTCAGACTTCATAATATAATGAGATAGACTAAAGAATCAGAAAGAAATATAAATGCTCATTCAGAAAGACATGCTTAGAATGACCAATACTTATACCATTCTTGCTACATGGAAGTGGCTGATGAAACACTGGTGAATGGATATAAAGAAGAAAGAATTTGAAATAATTTATCTTTCTTTTTTATCTTTCAAAGCAAATGTAGATTTTAAAAATTCACATATATGATGCTCAAATATAATGCAGACATTTTTGAACAAAAACAACAACAAAATTCTATCTTCAATCACTGTGCCTTCGTCTCTCTTTTGTAGATTGCCACTTTCTAAATATTCTTAATAATCCTATATTTATTTGAGTGGCTAATTTTAGCTTTGCTTCCTACACACCTGGAAGTTCTGTAGAATGCAACCTTTTTGCTGCCTAAACTGGAGAGGCAAGTGAAATCTGTATGTAACCAGCTATTGTGAAAATATTTGCAGTGAAACTAAGAGTCTCAATTTGAGCATATGTTAACAAGAATTCTAATTAATTAGTTTAAAGAGTTGCTCAAAGAAGTGAGGATACACAGCTGCTAATCATGCTTGATACTATGCCATTTATGATAGATTTTTGGATGCTTTGCATATTTCTCAGATATGTTGTGTTGTTTGTTCAAAGGAATGCATTTTCAAGTATGTGTTAGTCTTAGCTCATTTGCTGGGAAGAAAAGTAGAAGTAATGCGTAAGTTTACCAAAGAAGCTAAAGAAACACCAAAGCATTGGGTTTCCAATGCCCTTTCAAGCTCCATGAGGTAGGCAAATTGTAGTCTTTAAAAATAATAATACTTATTGTATTTTTATGTTGAAAGTCATATAGATTAATAAAATTAGATAATTTAAATAATAAAAATTATATTGAATAAAACAATATGCAAGATTATCCATTGGCTTGAATAATTATGAACTTTTTTTAAGTTTCTAGTCTACAAAAACATTGATATTATAAGTAAAAAAGCTGCTTACCCCACTGTTTGTCTCCACAGCTCCAGCTTTTGACTATGTGGCTATATAGCCTATGAATATGTGATTTTAATGGTTGCATAAGTATAGAATAATAGTAAAATAATTATATTAAAATTGTAATGTATTAATTATATTACTACATTGGACAATTATACCAAAATAATAGACTAATTTCTTTATAGTTAAGCAGGTACATTTTTTTGGATTGGTTTTTCTATTTTTGGAGATAATACAAAACAAAATATTCTATTTGGTGCTAAGAGAATAAAAGTATTTGTAGAATATAGCAATGATATTTATTTAAGGTTCTATACCCACATAAACTTTACACCAGTCATTTCATTTAAAGTCAGACAACATGAAATAGGGTAACATTAATATTACTGTCAACATTTAGGAGAAAGATACCTGAATGCCTTCTTCATGCAAATATCTCTTAAGTCTTATATAAAGTGATATCTTCTCATTTATGAGATTATTCCAGCTACTCACATAAATATTTCCATAAATTTCCCGAGCACCATTGAATCCTACTTTTAGTTGGGCCTAGCCAATACTGGCTTAAAATGCTCATCTCTGCATTGTTTATGCTTCTCTTTTGTGATCTCGATTTAAGCTCTTTAAACTAGTTTCCACTATCTTGAACATCATAAGCATCAATCATTCATGAACAAAATTGATGAGGACGTGTTTATATCTAACAGCACACCTTCCTAAATGCTAAATATGCAGCTGTCATTCAATTAATAGTTCTTGATTAATGTCAGGCATATTTTTACCTTGTGTCTGTTTTAATTATAAATATATTTCTTTTTGCTTTTTCCAAACTCTGCAAGTATTTTTGGTTTTGCTGATCATCATTAGTGAGCTCTAGCTCTCATTAGCATGATCTCCAGTCCAAAATATACAATATGATATTTACATCAATTTGTTACTTAAAATCAGCTTAATTCCTCTTCTGATACTCTTTTACTATCACATCTTATCTACACACCTCCTCTATTTGACTTCTGTTTCTCCAGTATAATAAATTCTAATGGTATTTCTTTTTCTCTGAAAGCTCATATTTTGCTTCTCTTTTACCTGACATGATCTTTATGTAGCTGCTATTTGCTTAAACTAAGTTCTTAGAGAGCAGTGAACTCACTTATTCTATTTTGTATCTTCCAGAAGCTCTTTATTCCCAGGCATTTGATTCATGTTTATCTAATAAAACAAATGAAAGTTGAATAATGCGTTATACCATTTGTGTTTCTCTTTCTGGGTTCTCAATCATATCAGAACGCCTGCACAGGTGTGAATTCCATAACTTCTTTTTCTGTGCCTACACTATAGCTCAATTCTTTAAAACAGAAATATATTATTTGCTGTATGATATACATGCAGGAAAAATTTTAAAAACACAAATCTTATATACATAGCTCAATGAATTATGTCAAATTCAGTACACTGATATGTTGCCTATCCAAGATAAGAAATAGAAGATTAGCAAGATCTCAGATGCCTTGGAGAATCTGTGTCTTCTTCTAATCAAAAATCCTATTCCAAACCCCTTCATTCTCACCGAAGTTAGCCATTTCCAGACTTACCACCATAAACTAGATTTTCCCATTTTTAATCCTCATATACATCAGACATTACTGATTTATGTTTTATGCTCAGGCTTATTTTACTCAGAATTAGATTTGTGAGATTCATCTATGCTTTTGCATGCCACAGTTGTGAATTCAATTTCATTTCTATGTAATACACAATGTTATGAATATACTTCAGTTTGTGTATACATTCATATGTTGATAACCATTTATTTTATTCCATATTAGGCCATTAAGAAAGTTTATTAAATATACTTGTACAAGTGTGTTGGCACACATCTGTATACTTTTCTCATGAATAGATATAACTAAAGTGGAATTACTACATTATTGGTTATGTGCCCATTACAATTTTTATGTACTGCCAAGTCAGCAAAATAGTTTGCAACCAGCAGTGTGTGATAGTGCAATTTGCTCCACATTTGTACCAAAATGCAGTATTGTGGGTAATTACTGTCAATAATTCCCATATTGTCATTACTGTCAACATGGGAAATTTGTAGCAGGATCCAATTGTAGTTTTAATTTGCATTTTCCTCATAAATAATAATATGTTCCATTTTAATTTTTTGGTTTTGCTATTTGTCATTTATTGATATACAGAAATTCTAGATATATGTCAATTTCAGAGATATTACAAATATCTTCTTTCACTCTGTAGTTTTTCTTTTTTCTCTTATTGTTTTTGATATGGAAATTTTTCTAATATTGAAATAGTCTAAAGATAATTTTTTTCATTTATGGCTAGAGATTTATGTGCCATATTGAAGATATTATTACTTATCCCATGATTATTTTCATGTTGTCTTATACAAACCTTATTGTTTCCCTTTTGACATTTAAGTTTACAATCAAACTTGATTTGATTACTTTATATGAGGGTATGATGTATAGGTAAATATCAATTAATGCAACACTATTGAAAATATCCTTTTCCCTAATCTTGTACATGGCTTTATTGATTGGCAAATAGTCATCCATTTTCTTCTAAGTTATAAATCCAGGACTGATTTATTCTCTAGCATAAAATAGTAACAGAAAAGAAAGGAAAAAATAAAGACACTAGACATGAGGTAATGAAAGAGAATAATTTCTGAAGTATGGGAAACAAACAAAAGAAACTATTCAATTGCTCCAGATTAGTACCTTGAGAATTAGCAGATGGTGAAACAGGGAATGGGAACTCAAGCAAAGCTTAGTGGACTTCCTGATTTAAGGAGTTAAATTGAGACTTCAGGTAGTACAAGTAGTTCTGTTAAGGACTAATCTGTGCACATATATAAAGACATAACTTGAAACATGAAACCATTCAAACTTATTAGAGAGAACATGACTCAATATGCAGAATAAATGGAAACACTGCATGTTCCTACAAGATGGGCAGAATGCGGAAATCAATGGATCATGGCGTAGAGTGGTCTTAAGAGTCTTGTCGTAATAAGGAGGAATAACTAAAGCGAGGTTAAATGCTACTGTTTTTTCATCTAACAAATCTTAAAATAATCACCAAAAGGATGATGTAGATTTCAAATAATGGTACCTAGAACAAAGCATAAGCAGATTTATAAAAATACAAAAATACTGGTTCCCAACAACATACAATTTATATTTATTATTCAATAAAGAATGTATGAGGTACGTAAAGAAACAGGAAAATAGGATGAAATAGTAGAAAAATTTAATCAATTGAAAGAATGGTAGAATTTGCACACATGTTAGAACTGGAAGATGAGGAAATTAAAACAATTATAGCTGCATCCTACCTGTTCAAAAATTAGATCTAGACATAGAAGATATTAAAAGGTCACTTTAAATTTCTGAAGATGAAAACATAATGTCTAGGATAATAAAATTATTGAAATTAAAGCAGGTGAGATATTACAGAAGAAAAGTTGGTAGACTTGAAAAGATGGCAATAAAACTATCCAGATGAAAAGCTAAATACATTTTTAAGTAAAAATAACATTAATAGGTTGTGTGAAAAATTCAAGCATTCTTACCTATGTATGATTCAAGTCCCCAGAGTAAAGGAGTGTTTCAAAAATTATTCAAGGAAATAAAAGCTAAAAACATCCCAAATCAGATTATAGAAAACAAAAATAACAATACCACAGATCCAAGAAACTTAATAAAACTGAAACACAAGAAATAGGGAAAAAATGTCAACAAGGCCCATCATAATCCAATTGCATACACTCCATGAAAAATAAAAAAGCCTTAAAAACCAAAACAAAAAAGGCACAATGTGCAAACAAATAATAAGGATTTAGGCATATTTCTCATCATAAATAATGCAGATGAAAATAAACTGGAGTAATATCTCTGAAGTATTGAATGAAAAAAATGTCAATCTACAATTCTAAATCAAATGAAAATATTGAATTTATCATCAAAGTATCTGTGCTCAAGTAATGTTAAAGAAAATTCCTGAGGCAGTAGAAAAATTACACCATAAATAATTATGAACCTACATAAAGAAATGATGTGCACAAGAAATAGAAACATGTGGGTAAATATCTGAAATATTTTTCTTACATTTAAAATCTCTTAAAGGATAATTGACTGTTAAATAAAAATACTGGTAATCTACTGTGGGGTTTATAAGATACATACAAGCAAAATGTTCAAAATTAATAGCACGAAGACCAGGAGGAAAATAATTAAAGTATACTGTTGTAAAGGTAAACTTACGCTATATGTATAAGTTAAAGATGTATAATCTAAACCTTAAAGCAAATGCTCACATAATAAAATGAAGAATTATAGCTACCAAACCTACAAAGAAAATATACTACAATCATAGAAAGTATGCAATATGAAAGAAGGTAGGGAAATTAGAAAACGGGAAAACAGTCATATGGAATGAAGAGGAAACAAATGGGAAATTGACAGACTTAAACCTAACCATGTCAATAATCATATTCTATATAAATATTCTAAGCACTCCAATGAAAAAGTAGAGACTAATAGAATGGATTAAAAAAATAAAGGTGCACCAGAAATCTCCAGCACTTAGAAACTAAACAATTCACTTTTTAATAATCCATGGATTAAAGTGAAAATCTCTAAGAATATTAAAAATTACATTGAGCTGAATACAGATGAAATTACAATACAGCTAGTGCTCGACTTACGACCACGATTGGTTCCAACAGACTGGTCGTAACACGATTTGGTCGTAAGTTGAGTAGGCTATATGCACGCGGAGATGGTAGTGCTGCCAGAAGCTGGTCCACACTGTTGTACGCCCAGCTGGGCAATGTTTGCGCTGCCAGACGCGGAGCAGTCGTGGCTAGCGATTGTGGTCGTAAAGTCGAATGGTCGTACGTCGATCAATACCTGTGTATAAAAATTTGTGGAATGCTATGAACTAAGTTTATAGTGCTAAGTATGTGGAAGAATGGAATTAATAAAGACAAGAATGAACTTCAATAAACTAAAAGAAAAAAAAAGAGAGAGAGGAAAAAAAATTGGGTCCTGTAGTAGGTATAAGTTTCTCTGTATAAGAATCTTCCAAACACTTGGTTGGATTGTATTACCATTGTTTTGCATTTTGACTATGTAGTTTTTTTTAAAGGCCTGGCTAGTTTTGGTTAACTGCTATTTTGTAGTTTTTCTTGTAGAGATATTTCAACCCATTGGTTAGGTATATTGTTTAACTGTTGAACATCTTCTTTGAAAATTTTTAAGTAAATGCTGTATAATTTTATCTTCCCTTAATAATTAAATTTTGCATTTGGCAGGCAGTTTTTCTAGGGCAGATGATCTCTATCTCTCAAGAACTGAGATTATACAAAGATGTGCTCACTCTCATGAGGGATTTTTATTTTGTTTTGCCCTTTGTCCTACAAATTAGTGATAATAACAGGAGACATACAAATTCCTAGGAAGACAGAGGTGGTCCCTAGTAGGGCTCAACCTTCACCCTGATGACCAAACTGCCAGTTCCAGATAGAGTCCACAACTGGGGTGAGAGCTTCAATTCCCACTTTACCCACTCTTTCTTGATTTGTTCCTTCTGGATGATGCCTTTTAATCAATTGAATAGTGCTTTCTCCATACCCACCCATGGACCAGTCATCACACCCTTCCCCATTCTAAGCCCATTAACCACCCCGGACTCAGCCTCACAGCCAGCTAACCACTTCAGGCCTCTTCTTCCTATTGAGAGCTTTTGTGTTGCTCAATAAAATTCTAGTCCGCCTTGCCAAGTCTCCAGTGTCTACATACTTCATTCCTCTTAGTCATGGGACAAGAACCCAGAACCCACTAAATTGCGTAAGTGAAAAGAGCTGTAACACTCTCCCACTTGCCAAACTATGGGAGTGGAACAAAGCCACTGGGTGCCATTCCTTTCTAGCTAGCTGCTGGTGGCAAGAATAAAGGGGCTTGTAACACGCTCTCCTGCTTCCCAAGCTATGGAAACAAAAAAGCTGTGACAGTAGCATTTCTGGGTCTTACAGAAAACTTAAGGTATTTACCCAGGGCCTCTTGTTAACTGCAATTTAGTTTTACTAGTTCCAAGATAATTGAAAATTAATTTAACATTTTAGCTTCTGAGTCAACACTTTTGTTTCCATAATTGCCAATTACTAAGAATAAAAAGGACTACAAATTCCCACTTCATCTATCTGATTTCTCTGTTCTTCTACATCTTGGTCTTGCACATTCCTACTACCTTCAAGGCTCATTATTGATATAAATCATTTATTTTTCTTGTTAAGCTTTTCTGATTTTTCTTTACCTAAGACACTTTTTTGGTCTTACATTCCAGAAGTGAAACTCGCTTGATGAATTTTATAATTTTTTTGAATTTAGAAAATAAAAAATAGCTAGGTTAACATTAAGAAAAAAATGCAACAGCTAATATTTGAATTCTTCATTCTCTGCTTACACGTTTTCTTCCTATTTCATAATAAGACTTTCATTTTATTCCTTTATTTTATTATACTTCTTTTAAATCTACTGACTTCTCTCTTCTCCTCTCTCTCTCTACTTACTATTTCTTCTCTATCCAGTCTCTTCAAGTTTTCTTTCTTTAATTGCTTACTAAAAGCTGCGCTTAGGAGACAATATGATAAGCTTACTTTTACTGAAATAAAAATATTGATTACTCAAAGTTACTTCTTGACATGAAATATTCAATACAAAAAAACTGGTTTTAAGCTATCTTGAACATGAATTTTTATAGGGATAGGGGATATGAGTATGCCTGAATATCTTTCTGGAATTTTTTGTGCTATTAGAGAAACATAAAAATGATATTCTAGAATCTTTAAGTAAGATGAGTTTCTTGCAGGTGAAATGAAACACAATGAAGCAAAATGTAGCAACATATATGCATTTATATTGGTAAGGTCTCCCTATACAATAAAATGATTTATTCATGCAGACAATTCTTTTCTACTTTTTTCTTTACATTTAGAAAGATCATTTCCTAGCCAAAACTACTGGGAAAATACTAGCAGAAAATAACTAACCGTAGTAGAAAGTGTATTATTTGTTTATGAAACTAAGAAGCTAATATACTCCAACACTGTGTTCTTGAACTTCTGCTTCTGGGGAATGGGAAAATAATAAACACTGGCAAAATAATTTTAATATATCATATTCATGAACATGAATACTGGGGTGAGATGGCCTTTCACTTTTTATTTTTTAATTTGCAAAGACTAAATAAATTGAGTATTAGATTGATGTGGAAATTCTAGGAGAATATAGGAGGAGGGTTAATTACATTTGATCGTGAAACAGTAATGGGAGTTAGAATTGGGGGAGAGGTGGTATGAATTGCATTCTGTGAAGAGGAATCAATCAGAGCAAAGATTTGGAAGTTGGGGAATGCAGAGAATGGAAAGGAAGTAGTGACAAATTTGACATGACTGAAGAAGGATAATGCAGAGTGTATGGCAGACAAGAAACATTGGCAGGACAATTTGTCTGTAAGCTGTAGCTGACAACAAAAATAGTTTTGCTTATGGTAGGGAGCTGTTGAAAAATTTTGACCAACAAATTGGTTATTAAATGGATACTTAACACTCCAAGCAGTTACAACCTTGAAGGCAGAGTCACCATGTGAGAATTCCTCAACTTCTCCCCTGTGTTGCAAAAAACAACCAAAATTTTAAAAGTTTTCTTTTAAAGAATGATTTTATAATGTAAAGTTCATGGGCCAATTCTAAAACATGATGCCCATGAATTCCTATGGATGCACATCAATTTTTAGTCTTATTTTTTAAAATTTGTTTTTCAATAGTTTTGGGGGGACAGGTGGTTTTGGTTACATGGGTAAGTCTTTAACAGTGATTTCTGGGATTTTGGTGTACCTGTCACTTAACAGTGTATACTGTACTTGAAAGGTAGTCTTTTGTCGCTCACCCCTCCAAACTTCACCCCCAGGTCCTCAAAGTCCATTATAACATTGTTATGGCTTTGCATCCTCATAGCTTAGCTCTCACAAGTGAGAACATATGATGCTTGGTTTTACATTCATGAGTTACTTCCCTTAGAATATTGGCCTCCAGTTCCATCCAAGTTGCTTCAAAATACATTATTTCTTTTTACGCTAAGTGGTATTTCATGGTGTGTGTGTATATATATACATATATATATATATATATGTATATACATATATATATATGTATATACATATATATATGCACACACATACATACACACACACACACACATATATATATACACACACACCACATACATACACACACACACACGCACACATACATATATATACACGCCACATTTTTAATCTGTTCATTGATTAACGGCCATTTACATTGGTTTCATATTTTTGCAATTACAAATTGTGCTGCTATAAACATGCACGTGCATGTGTGTTTTTCATAAAATGACTAATTTTTGTTTGCATAGATATCCAGTAGTGAACTTTCTGGATCAAGTAGTAGTTCTGTCTTTAGTTCTTTAAGGAAGCTCCATACTGTTTTCCACAGTGGCTGTACTAGTTTCCCACCATCAATGTAAAGTGTTTCCTTGCCAGTCTGACCAACATGGAGAAACCTCGTCTCTACTAAAGATTCAAAATTAGCCAGGCATGGTGGTGTATGCCTGTAATCCCAGCGACTTGAGTGTCTGAGGCAGGAGAATTGCTTGAATCTGGGAGGCAGGGGTTGCAGTGAGCCGAAATCTCACACTGCACTCTAGCCTGGGCAACAAAAGCAAAACTCTGTCTCACACTCACACACATACTCACAAAGAAAAGTTGAAGCGTTTCTTTCTCATCACATCCAAACAAACATCCTGTTTATTGACTTTTTAATTATGGCGATTTTTGCCATTTTAATTTGTATTTTCCTGGTAATTAATGATACTGAACTTTTTAAAATATATTTGTTAGCTTTTTGTATATCATCTTTAAAGAAATGTCCATTCATATCATTTGCCCACTTTAACGAGATTATTATTTTGTCTTGCCAATCTGATTGAAGTTCCTTGTAGATTCTGGATATTAGTCCATTGTTGAATGCATAGTTTGTGAATATTTTCTCTCATTCTATGTGTTGTTTACTTTTCTGATTAATTTCTTGTGCCATGCAGAAGCTTTTTCATTGAATTGTGTACCATTTATTTATTTTTGTTTTTGCTGTATTTGCTTTTGGGGTCCTAGTCATGAAATCTTTTCCTGGGCCAATGCCTAGAAGAGTTTTTTCAATGTAATCTTCTATAATTGCTACAGTTTCAGGTCTTATATGTAAGTGTTTGATTCACCTTGTGATGAATTTTGTGTAAGGTGAAAAATGAGGATCTCGTTTCATTCTTCTACATGTGGCCTATTATCCAAGCACTGCTCATTTATTAAATAGGGTATCCTTTTCCCAATTTTTGTTTTTGTATGCTGTATCAAAAATCAGTTGGATGTAAGTATTTGGCTTTATTTCTGGATTTCCTGTCCAGTTCATTGGGCATGTGACTATTTTTGTATCAACAATATGGCATTTTAGTGGGTATGGACTTATAGTATACTTTGATGTCAAGTAATGTGATGCCTCCAGATTTGTTCTTTTTACTTGTTATTGCTTTGGCTATGTGGGGTCTTTTTTGGTTTCATACGAATTTTAGGATTTTTTTTTCTAGATTTGTGAAGGATAATGATGGTATTTTTATGGGAATTGCATTGACTCTGTTGATTGCTTTGGGCAGCATGGTCCATTTCACAATATTGTCTCTACTCATCCATGAGCATCGAATGTGTTTCCATTTACATGAGTCATCTGTTATTTCTTTCAGTAATGTTTGGTAGTTTTTCCTGTGGATATCTTTTACCATCTTGGTTAGGTACATTCGTAAGTATTTTATTTATTCGCAGCTGTTGTAAAAAGAATTGAGTTCTTGATTTTATTCTCAGCTTGGTCATTGTTGGTGTATAGCAGTGCTACTTATTTGTGTACGTTGAATTTGTATCTGAAGACTTCATTGAATTTGTTTATTAGAACTAGGAGCTTTTTGGATGCATCTTTAGGGTTTTTTAGGTAAACGATCATATCATTGGCAAACAGCCATAGTTTGACTTCCTCTTTTCCAATTCATTTGCTTTTTATTTCTTTCCATTTTCTGATTGCTCTGGCCAGGACTTCTAGCACTATGTTGAATAGAAGTGGTGAAAGTGGGCATCCTTGTTTTGTTCCAGTTCTTGGGAGGAAGGCTTTCAACTTTCCCCATTCAGTATTATGTTGGCTGTGGATTTGTCACATATGCCTCTTATTACTTTGAGGTATGTTCCTTCTATGCTTATTTTGTTGTGGGTTTTTATCATAAAGGGATGCTGGATTTTATCAATTCTTTTTATGCATCTATTGAAACGATCATATGATTTTTGTTTTTAATTCTGTTTATGTGATGTATCACAGTTATTGTATGTTAAACTATCTCTATATTCCTGGTATGAAACCCCCTTGATCATGATGTATTAGCTTTTTGATATGCCATTTCATTTGGTTATCTAGTATCTGTTGAATATTCTTTCATCTCTGTTCATCAGGGACATCGGTCTGTAGTTTGCTTTTTTTGTTCAGTCCTTTCCTTGTCTTCGTATTAGAGTGATACTGGCATCATAGAATGATTTAGAGATTTCCCTCTTTCTCTGCCTTTTTTCGTTGATAACTTATTTTTTTATTATTACTGGTTCAATCTCACTGCTTGCTATTGGTGTTTCAGGGTTTCTATTTCTTCCCGATTTAATCTAGGAGGGTTATATATTTCCAAGAATTCATCCATTTCCTCTAGATTTTCTAGTTTGTGGACATAAAAGTGTTCTTAGTAGCTTTGAATCATCTTTTGTATTTCTGTGAAATCAGCTGTAGTATCTCCAGTTTCATTCCTAATTGAACTTATTTTAACTCTCTTTGTTTCCTGGTTAATCTCACTAATGATCTGTCAATTTTGTTTATCTTTTCAAAGAACCAGTTTTTTTTTTTGTTTCACTTATCATTTGTATTTTATGTTTTAGTTTCATTTAGTTCTAGTCTGATCTCTGTTATTTCTTTTCTTCTACTAGGTTTGGATTTAGTTAGTTCTTCTTTCTCTAGTTCCTTGAGGTGTGACCCTAGGTTTTCTACTTGTGCTCTTTCAGACATTTTGACGGTAGGTATTTAATGCTGTAAACTTTCCTCTTTGCACCACTTTTGGTGTATCCTAGAGGTTTTGATAGGTTGTGTCAGGTCAAAGAATTTCTTAATTTCTGTCTTGATGTCATTGTTAACCCAATTTCCATGTAATGTATAGTTTTGAGGGTTTCTTTTGGATTTAATTTCCAGTTTTATTCCTTTGTGGCCTGAGAAAACACTTGATAATATTTTAATTGAATTTATTGAGGCTTTTTTTGTGATCCATCCTATGGTCTATTTTAGAGAATGTTCCATATGCTGATGAGAAGAATGTACATTCTGCAGTTTTAAGGAATAACGTACTGTAAATAAAGTTTAAGTTCCTTTGTTGTTTTTGTTGTAGATTTCTGCCTTTATGATCTTTCTAGTGCTATCAGTGGAGTACTGAAGTCTCCCATTATTATTGTATTGCTGTCTATCTTATTTCTTCTGTTTACTGGTAATTGTTTTATAAATTTGGGAGCTCCACTGTTAGGTGCATATATATATATATATGAGGATTGTGATATTTTCCTATTGGGCTCATCCTTTTTATCATTATATAATGTCTTTCTTTACTGAATTGGAAAAAAACACCTTAAACTTTATATGGAACCAGAAAGAACCCATACAGGTAAGACAATCCTAAGGAAAAAAAAAAAAAAAGCTGAAGACATCATGCTACCTGACTTCGAACTACACTACAAGACTACAGTAACCAAAACGAAAACAGAACAGAGGCCTCAGAAGTAACACCACACATCTACAACCATCTGATCTTTGACAAACCTAATAAAACGAGCAATAGGGAAAGGATTCCCTATTCAATAAATGGTATTGGGAAAACTAGCCAAATGCAGAAAGCTGAAACTGGATCCCTTCCTTACACCTTATACAAAAATTAAATCCAGATGGATTACAGATTTAAACATAAGACCTAACACTGTAAAAACTAAAGAAGAAAACCTAAGCAAAACCATTCAGGACATAGGCATGGACAAGGACTTCATGACTAAAACACCAAAAGCAATGGCAACAAAAGCCAAAATAGACAAATGGGATCTAATTAACTAAAGAGCTCTGCACAGCAAGAGAAACTATCATTAGAATGAACCAGCATCCCACAGAATGGGAAAAATTTTTTGCTATCTACCCATCTGACAAAGGGCTAATATCCAGAATCTACAAAGAACTTAAACACATTTACAAGAAAAAAAAACAAAAACAAAAACAAATAACCCCATCAAAAAGTGGGCAAATGATATAAACAGACACTTCTCAAAAGAAGACATTTATGCAGCCAACAAACGTGAAAAAAAGCTCATCATCATTGATCATTAGAGAAATGCAAATCAAAACCACATTAAGATACCATCTCACACCAGTTAGAATGGTGATCTTTAAAATATTAGGAGATAATAGATGCTGGAGAGGATGTGGAGAAATAGGAATGCTTTTACACTGTTCGTGGGAGTATAAATTATTTCAACCATTGTGGAAGATGGTGTGTTGAATTCTCAAGGATCTAGAACTAGAAATACCCTCTGAACCAGCAATCCTTTTATTGGGTATACATCCAAAGAATTATAAATCATTCTATTATAAAGACACATGCACACGTGTATTTACTGTGGCACTGTTTACAATAGTAATGACTTGGAACCAACCCAAATGCCCATCAAAGACTGACTGGATAAGGAAAACATGGCACATATATACCATGGAATACTATGCAGCCATAAAAAAGGATGAGTTAATGTAATGTCCTTTATAGGGACATGGATGAATCTGGAAACTGACACAAGAACAGAAAACCAAACACTGCATGTTCTCACCCATAAGTGGGTGTTGAACAACAAGAACACATGGACACAGGGAGGGGAACATCACACACAGGGGTCTATCAGGCAGTGGGGGGGCTAGGTGAGGTATAGCAGTGGTGGGGATATTGGGGAGGGATACCATTAGGAGAAATACCTAATGTAGATGACTAGGGGATGGATGCAGCAAACCACCATTGCACGTGTATACCTATGTAACAAACCTGCACGTTCTGCACATGTACCCCAGAACTTAAAGTATAATAAAAAAATAATAAAATAAAAAGAAAATAATAAAAGTCATACATCAATATTATTGGTTACCACCTTCAAAATCTAGAAAAAGAAGAGCAAAGAAAGCACAGAAAACAGAAGAAAATGAAATAAAAGAAAACAATGCAGAAAACAGTGAAGTAAAACAGAAAAACAGTAAAGAAAAATCAGTGATGCCAAAAGCTAGCTTGTTGAGAAGATTAATAAAGTTGCTAACTCTCTAGCTACACTGACTGAGGAAAAAAGAAATAAAGGACACAAATTACTGATATCAAGAGTAAGAGTTGACGCCACTAAGTTTCTATAGATAGCAAAAAGAGAATAAGGGAATTTGATTTAAAAAATCAACAAGAATGACATATTGACAAATGAAATAGTATGGATGAATTTCAAAATAATTATTCAAATTAATTATATAATTATAATTATATAATTATATAATAAAGTGAAAGAAGCCAGAGAAAAGTAAGCACAAACTGTATTATTCCGTTTATGTCAATTTCTAGAAAATACAAATGAACTGACATAGACATAAATCTGGTCAGTGGACTTATGTCTATGTAAATTGTGGATTAGGTGGGAGAAGTGAGGAGGATGGACTTTGAAAGAGGTGTAGAGGTTTTATGGGGTATGGGTATGTTCATTATCTTGATTGTGGTAAGGGTTTCACTTGTGTGTATACATATGACTAAACTTGGATTGTACAATTTAAGTGTGTGCAATATATCATATGTCAGTTATACCTCAATAAAGCTGTAAAAACAGAAAAAAAAATAGCTACTCCTGGTTCATTTTGGTTTGCATTTGATTTGCATGGAATATCATTTTCCACCCCTTTATGCTTGCATGAGTCTTCATGTGTTAGATGAGTCTCTTGAAGACAGCAGATATTTAATTGGTGTTTTTCTAACCCATTCTGCCATCCTGCATTTTTTAAGTATGTAGGCCATTTATGTTAGACATTAATATTGGAATATGAAGTACTGTTCTATTCATTATGATTGTGTTTGCCTATATACTTAGTTTATTTCATTGTGTTATTGTTTTATAGATCTTGTGAGATTTATGCTTTAAGTAGATTCTATTTTGGTGTGTATCAAGCTTTTGTTCCCAGATCTAGAACTCCTTTTAGCATTTCTTGTGCTGGTTTGGTAGTGGCAAATTCTCTCAGCATTTGTTTGCTTAAAAAATAATTTATCTCTCCTTCATTCATGAAGCTTAGTTTTGCTAGATATAAAATTCTTGTCTGACAATTATTTGGTTTAAAGACACTAAAGGTGAGACCTTAATCCCTCTCGCTTGTAAGGTTTCTGCTGAGAAATCTGCTGTTAATCTGATATGTTTTCCTATGTAAGTTACCTGATGCCTTTGTATTGCAGCTCTTAAGATGCTTTTGACATTTGGATATCTAGATCTCTCGCAAGACCAGAAAAATTTTCCCCAGTTATTCCCTCAAATAAATTTTCCAAACTTTAGATTTATCTTCTTCCTCAAGATCACAAATTTTTCTTAAATTTGGCCATTTTACATAGTCCCATATTTCTTGAATTTTTTTTCATTCTTTTTAAATTCCTTTGTCTTTGTCTGAGTTAATTCAAAAGCCTTGTCTTCGAGTTATGAAATTCTTTCTTCTACTTGTTATAGTCTATTGGTGCAACTTTCCACTGCATTTGTATTTCCCTAAGGGTGTCTTTTATTTTCATTTGCAGAAGTTGTGATTGTTTTTATGATATCTATTTCTCTGAAAAATTTTTCATTTATATTTTGGATTCTAAAAAATTTCCTTAAGTTTATTTTCACCTTTCTCTGGTACCTCCTTGAGTAGCTTAATACTCAACTTTCTAAATTCTTTATCTGGCATTTCAGAGATTTCTTCTTGGTTTGGATACATTATTGGGGAGCTAGTGTGATCTATTGAGGATATATAGAATCCTGTTACGGCATATTACCAGAATTACTTTTCTGGTTCTTTCCCATTTGGGTAGAATATTACTTCAAATTGTCCTTGAATTCATTTCTGATTGGACTGTGTATTTTTATATTTATTTTCTTTCCTACTTAAGGATAGGATTTTAATGTTTATAGGTTATTTTAGCCTAATTTGATTATTGATGCTTTTAGGAGTAAATAATCTCTATGAGTCCCTTAGTTATAGAGTGTTTGTGCATTGGCTTTCACCGGTGCTGGTTGTAGTAGTTATGTATTGGTGTGTGAGCCAGTCCACTGTCTCATATGGTGCTGGAACTTTAGAGAAGACTATCTCATTTTCTCATGGTGTATACTTCATTTATTTAGTTTTCCTCCAGTATTTTATTTACTGAATTGATGATTTGAGCTTCAGGCCAATAGGGGATATATTCCTGGACAGGAACTTGTTGTACCTAAGGCAGTTGGGTAGATGTAATACCCAGTGGTTGGCTATCTACCTCATAGTCTCTAACTCATAGTCTCTACCTCAAGATAGTCTCTACCTTAAGAAAAACTATCTGCCTCATAGTCTCATACCTGCCCCAGTGTCTCAGCTATTCAGATCAGACAGGCTCTGCTTTTCATCTGTAGATAGATTGATGTTACAAGCAGGGAGGAATTTGATGTTGCCTCTTCTACAACCTGAATATGGGGAGTGCTCCTCCTATGTGGCTGCAATCTCCCTGCCTTCTTCCAGTAAGACTGTATATAGGTGCATTCCCATGGAGGACACCCAAGCTGTGTATGCAGTGGTGTGCCAAGAGAAAACAAAGACCTCTTCTCCAAGGCCCTATGTAATCATAGAAGCTGGCTACCTGTTGGGGTAGAAATGCTCTTGGGGTATTTTTTGTACTGTGCCCAGCACTGCAATTGTGTCTCCACTATAAGAAATTTCCCACCAGCAGAAAGATCTGAGACTGAAATTCTGCTGTTCAGATTGTTTTCTTCTATGTGATGATTTCTTGACGTGGTACTCTGCCCCATCCCCTAGGGATGTGGCTTCCTGAGGGCCAGACTACAGTGATCATTATTGCTCTTATGAATCTGTCCATCCAGTGAAACCACCAGGTTCTGGTCTGGTGCTCGGAAATGTCTGTGAAGGATCTGGTGATGTGACCTGTCTTCAGATCCACCATCAGCAGATGCCAGCACCTACTCTGGTGGTGGAGGTGGCAAGCAGTGACGTAGACCCTGTGTGATTCCTTGATTGTAGTTAAGCTAATTGTGCTGGCTTTTTCAAATACCGGCTATGCTAGTAGTGAACTTGTCACATGGATGGACTCAGGATCTCTAGTTAGCCAAGGTGTTGCAGACAGCAGTGTTAGTAGCCATTTTTTTTCCTTCCTAGGTGCAGTGTTATTCTGCCAAGAGGCGCTGTAATGGCCTGAGTTGGTTGACCTCCAGCCAGGGGGAGGCACTTGGCAAGAAGGCACCAGCTGAGTAGCAACAGTGGTATGTGAGCTTGCCCTAAGTTGTCCAGGGGAAGTGGTCTTGTTTTTCAGGTGATAGTCAGGGTCATAGAGCTTCCCAAAGTTTATGCCTTTTGTGTTAAGCTGCTGGAGTGGGCAGAGAAATACCATCAGGTGGGAACAGGGTTAGGTGGGTCTGAACTCAGACTCTCCTTGGGCAGGGCCTGCCATGGCCACTATAGGAAATGAGGGTTGGTTGTTAGGCCACTAGCATAATGTTCCAGGTGGAAGTATAACTGCCTCCATTCTTCAATTTCTTTCATCATTGTTTTATTGTTTTATCATAAAGTTCTCTTCCTTCTTTGGCTAAGTTTATTCCTAGGTATTTAATTTTATTTGTAGCTATTGTAAATGGAATTACCTTCTTGATTTCTTTTTCAGATTGTTCATTGCTGTCATATAGAAATGTTGCTGTTTTCTGTACGTGAATTTTGTATCCTTCAAACAAACTGAATTTGTTTTGCTAATAGTTTCTTGGTGGAATATTTAGGGTTTTTCAAATATAAGACTATATCATCTGCAAACAAAGATAATTTGGTTTCTTTCTTTCCAGTTTGGATGTCCTTTGTTTCCCTTATCTGATTGCATTAGCTAAGACTTCTATTACTGTGTTGAATAACAGTGATAAAAATGGTCATCCTGTTCATGTTCCAGATGTTAGAGGAAAGACATTCCGTGTTTCTCATTCAGTGTAATACCAGTTGTGGGTTTGTCATAAATAGCTTTTATTATGTCAAATTATGATCATTCTCTACCTAGTGTTTGATGGCATTATTCTGAAAGTATGTTGAATTTCATCAAATGTTTTTTCAGCATCAATTGAAATGATCATATGGTTTTTGTTCTTCATTCTGTTGATATGATGCATCACATTGATTCATTTGCATATGGTGAATCATCTTTGCATCTCTGAGATAAATCCCCATTGGTCGTGATGAATGAATTTTTTAGTGTGTTGCTGAATTATGTTTGCTAATATCTTGTTAAGAATTTTTACATCAATGTCAACCAGATATATTTGCCTGTAGTTTTTTTTTTTTTTTTTTTTTTTTTTTTTTTTTTTTTTTTTTTTTTTGGTGTCAGAGTTTTTTTTTTTTTTTTTTTGGTTTTGGTGTCAGAGTAATACTGCCTTTGTAGAATAATTTGGAAATATTTCCTCATCCTGTATTTTTTCAGAATAGCTTGAGTGGGATTGATGCAAGTTCTTCTTTAAATCTTAGGTGAAATGCAGCAGTAAAGCCATAGAGTCCTGGGCTTTTCTTTCCTGGGAGGCTTTTTAAATTATGGTTTCTATCTCATTATTTGTTATTGGTCTGTTCAGATTTTGAATTTATTCACCATTCAATCTTGGTAGATTGTATGTGTCTAGAAATTTGTCCATTACTCTAGGTTTTCTAATTTCTTGCCATATACTTCTAATAGTAACCTCTAATAATCCTCTGAATTTCTACAGTATCAGTTCTAGTGTCTCCTTTTTCATTTCTGATTTTATTTGGGTCTTCTCTCTTTCTTGGTCTGGCGAAATGTTTATCAATTTTGTTTATCCTTTCAGAACAACTTTTCTTTCTGTTGATGTTTTGTATTGTTTTCTTCATTTAAATTTCATTTGTTTCAGCTTTGACGTTTTTTATTTCTCTTCTCCTAACAGTGGGTTTCTGAGTTCTTTAAGATACACTGTTAGTTTCTTTATTTGAAATTTTTCTTTTTTGATGTAGGCACTTAGAAGTATAAAGTATCCCTATGGGATACTGCTTTCACCGTTTCCCATTTGTTTTGGTATGTTGTGTTTCAATTTTCTTTTTTTTCCTTTTGCACTGGTCATTCCAGAGAGTATTCTTTACTTTGCATATGCTTATATAGTTTTCAAAATTCCACTTGTTATTGATTTGTAGTCAGAGAAGGCGCTTGGTATTATTTCTATATTTTTATTTTTATTTTTTGGGACGGAGTTTTACTCTGTTACCCAGGCTGGAGTGCAGTGGTGCTATCTTGGCTCACTGCAACCTCTGCCTCCTGGGTTCAAGTGATTCTCCCACCTCAGCCTCCTGAGTAGCTGGGATTACAGGCATGTGCCAAGGTGCCCGGCTCATTTTTGTATTTTTAGCAGAGATGGGCTTTCACCATGTTGGCAAGGATGGCCTCCAACCTCTTAAAGATTATCTCAGAGGTCACATATCTCTGTTTGTCTCTCTTGGATTTGTTCCTGGTACTTATTTAATTTAGTGAGGTCATGTTTTTCTGGATGGTCTTGATGCTTGTGAATGTCATCAGTGTGTGGGTATTGAAGAGTTAGATATTAATTGTAGTCCTCACATTCTGGTCTTTTTTATACCTATTTTCCTTGGGAAGAGAATTAGATGTTGTGATGTAAGTTTTAATCACTCTAGTCTTATATGGAGTTCTTGTAGACTTGTAGCGGTACTGTCTCTGTGGTCTTGGATAAGATCTAACATATTTCCCTAGATTACAAGGCAGGGATTCTTGTTCTATTTCTTTACTTTCTCCCATGAATACAGAGTCTCCCACTCTCTGTGCTGATCTGCGTGGAACTCATAAAGTCATGACCTAAGCACCCCTGTAGCCACCACCACTGGAACTGTGTTGGATCAGACCTAAAGCCATCACACTAGGTCTTGACCAAGTTCCACTGTAACCACTATCTGGCTATTGTCAATGTTTTCGCAAGGCCCTAGGGATGTAAAATCAGATGGTGGTGAAGCCAGCCAGGCTTGGGTCCTTTCCTTCAGGGTGACAAGCTCCTCCATGCCCCAGGGAGGTCCAGAGATGCTGTCTGGGAGCCAGAGCCTGGAGTCAGAAACCATAGAAATCTACTTGGTGTTTTATCCCCCCCAGCTAAGATGGCACTAAACCATAAGATTCCATACTTCTCACTCTTTACTCCCCTTTCCTGAGGCAGAGGAGTCTCTCCTCATGTTGTCTGCCACCACCACAATGGGCAACACTATCAGTATTGTCCATTAAAATACTGCCAGAGTACCGCTGATGTTCACTGGAACTCACTTCTTTGGGTGTTGTGCTCCCCTCTGGCCATGGGTAAATGCAGAAATATCACCCAACAGCCAATATCTAGAATCAAGGACCCCAAATAACTGTGTGGTGTTCTTTCCCCATTGTGGCTGAGCTGGTACCTAACAAAGTCCCCTTTATTCTTACCTCTCCATTTCTCAAGCAGGAGTCTCTTCTCACAGCCAACACAGCTGTGAATATGCTGGGTCACGTCAGAAAACAGCCTATCTCAGAGACTCACCCAAGGCCTGTGGAGTTTATTAACTGGCTAGTGCCGCTGGTTATTTAGTGCTGTGGGCTCTATAATCAGCAAGTAATGAATCTTGCCAGGACTGGGTCCTTCCCTTCAGGGCAGTGAGTTCCTTTCTTCCCCAGGGTTTGTCTGGAAATGTGATATGAGAGCTAGGGCCTAGATTGGGGTCCTCATATCTCTGACCAGTGCACTATTTCACTGTGGCTGAGCTGGTATCCAAATTGCAAAACTAAGTTGTGTTTACTCTTCCCTCTCTTCTCCTCAAGTGGAAGGCAGTGGCCTCTTTTGCAGCTTGTAAGCTGCGCTACCTGGGGTTGGGGAAGAAGTGACATGAACACTTCCTAGCTGACCCTGCTTGTGTTGCATTAGGTTGAATACTCCCCAGGTCCACTGGCTCCAAGCCTGCCCCAGAACTAGAACTTGCCTAAGAATTGAAGCCCTTGTGACCTAGACTGCCTTTCAACTTTATTTGGTAATCCAGAGAAGTTTAGTTTCTGGTGGGGAGGCTTGCTGAAGCTCAAGATCCAGCTGCTGAAATGGACAATTTCTCTATGGCTAAGGCTGGCCTAAATGCCCCTGCCATAGGCATCAACTGAGTTGTGTCTGTTGTTGGCAGCACTTCGTTCCAGGGTAAAGTCTCAGGGCTGTTGCACTCTCCATTCCCCAAGCACACAGATTTTCTCTTCCTGCCATGAGGCCACTGCTGGGTGATGGGGAATGGATGGTGTCAGCAATTCAAGACTGTCTTTCTTATCCTCTTTAGTGCCTCTTTCAGAGATATGAAGTTAAAACCAGGTACTGTGATATTTTTTGTTGTTGTTCTTATGAAGGTGCTTTTTTGTGTAGATAAACTTCAGACTTGGTGTTCCTGCAGAGAGGATGATTGGTGGCGGCTTCTATTTGACCATCTTACTCCGGCTTCTCCCCCAGCAAATGATTGCTTGAAGGGTGAGAGGAGCTGCACAACTTCAGGCCTGACATAGTTGATGTATTTTTACCTGCTTATCATGCTTGTTGTTAAAGAACTGGGGATCTTCTTTATCTTACATATTCTCTTATAATGGTCATAGACTCATAGGAGTGAAGTAGCTTTTCATCATGGCAAACAAAGCCCTTCTTGCTCATTTGAATGTAAAAATTGATTTCATGCTGACCTATTTCTAAAGAATAATCTGAATAATGCAAGCCACAGCAAAGCTTCAATTTATGGATAGGTGAAGTCTTCTTTACAGCATTTATTTTACTACAAGAACAGATAGTCTATTATAAATTTTGGCTGCTTATTTTTAGTCATGGAAAGAATTAAATGTCTGCATGTTGAATAAAATATACTATTTACAGAGGAAAGATTTCCTGTGATCTTTTTGTCATATTACTCACCTAAGTGAGCTTATATTTGAATTATTTAAAAACATAAGAAAAAGAGTGGAAAAGATCCCAAGTATGAAATAATATAGCAAAGTCTGGTGAAGTTTGGGTGAGAGGCAGTTTGGCGATAACTGAAATTGTCATAAAAGATATTTTTTTTATTCCTACTGGTTATTTCATTATCAGAGAGGAAGTTGATAACACTGGGAAGCTGGGGTCAAGTTCATGTTTTTCAGAAGATTTTTTTATTGCTCCTATTTTTTCAGAGCAAAATAAGCAAATTTTAACCATATTGAAATTGCTGGGAGCTTATTTTTTTTAGGTATCTCACTACTGGATATATATCAAAAATAATCATTCATGTGCTTTCCTATGTTTTTCTCTCAAAGCATCAGTTATTTATATATATAATAATAATAATATACATAGATGAATTCATCTTCTCTCTATAATTCCAGGAGGATGCCATTTAAGGAGCCCCACCTATGCCTGCTCTTCTACTAACTCTGCAAAAAGTTTGCTAGCCCTGGAAGCTGAGGATACTGAGCAGAACATATGTGATACTTAATAGGATAAAACATTATCCCAGAGAATTTGACACAAGTTGGTGATCAAGTACCTTAGATTGCCTAATCAGTCCCAGTTTATACATTTTACTCCAGAATAACGATGGCTTAGTCTTTCATTCTCTAAAACATTATACTCTCTCTTTGGTTTTAGAGGCAATCACATATTTCCTTTGTCTTTAATTGTAGAATTATTTGATTGCTTTTCCACAGAGCAAGTATAATCTATGACATGTTTAAAATCATTTTAGGTCTCAGAGATCAGAATTTGTACATTGTTCATTTTGTTGTCCTTTTTATACCCATAAGCCTTCACACCTGGATGGTACTCAATAAAGTTTACTTGATTGAAGAATACAGTAACAAAATTGAGAATAAGATTTAAGGGAAACAATGTGTTCCTGACAAAGCACTAAGAGTAGCAGTACTAATGGTTCAAAGGGTAATGGGATTCTACTGAAATATAACATAGGTTACATGATGTGGTTCCGTACTGAGATATATTTCCAGTGTATCACCTGACTTTTCCCTTGGTTTTGAGATTATATCTCAATTCTGAATAAATATTCTTTAAAAAAGGATTTTGTCTCTTATAAATGGTTACATAAGCATCTAGTCTTGCCCTATTTATTATAAATCTATTAATCATCACAATTAATGCTGTTAATGTTTGTTCATTTAACATTGTTAATGTTTGTTCTGTAAGCTCTTTTTGAAACTGTCTTATTGTTTACAGAAGCATCAAGAAATATTATGATGATTATTACTAGGATTTATTACTTGCAGTTTCTGATTTGAGGTTTAACATACTTTTAATTGCATGAAGTTGACAGATTATCTTTCCTCCCCAGGTTTACCAGAACCATATTTAAGTGAAACTTAGAACATAAAGAATTTTAACCACTGAGAAGAATACAAGAAATTAACTGTCCAGTAAAGACATTAATAAAGAAGTTATACTTGGAGATGTCCGCAACAATCGCTATTTTACTTGTACATAAATAAAGCACCAATAATACTCTCATGCCCATGTGTAGTAGGTAGGAAGGAAAATTAAAAATACTGTCCATCCTCATTGACTTGTTCCAAACTGATTTATTCCACGTTTCAGGAGAGCACTAGCTAAACCTATTCATATGGAGGAAAGCTACAGAGTGCCTCCTTTCTCCTCAGAAAAGACAAAGGAAATTTTCGAACATCTCTACAGACTTAGATTGTTGCTGGGGGTTGCTTTGTCTGCCTCAATCTAGTGGTGCTATGATCCCTAGAAGATTTGGAATGTGGAGCAGAGTAGAGACGTGTCCATTAGTTAAACATGTTTCCTGAGATCTTTTTTTTAGTATTTTTATAAGTGAGCTAATGTGTCAGTTTGGGTTCTGCAAGAAATGGATGACACCATGCAACTTAATGTGCAAGACAGCGATTGTGGGAAACACTTCTGAGGATAATGGCCAGAAAAAGCAGGAGCAGTCAAGGAAAGCCTTCCTTGGAAAATAAAGAAAGGAAATGAAAAATAATTTTATATGGAGAAAGTATTGGCCAGGCTGATGGGAACGCCCAGACCAGAGTTTTCCATTAGAACAGACCAGTTTGGGGAAGAAATTCCCAACTCAAGTTTCCCACTGTGTTCAGTCATTGTCTGGGAGGAATCTGCGCTATGGTGGCTTTATCAAAAATGCTTTCTTCAGTTCTGAAAGAGTGGCAGCTTCAGACTATCAGGTAACAATTCTCACAATAGATTGTCTTTTGATGAGCAATCTGAGTGGTAACAACAAAAAAGCCTTTCTCCAGATTTGAAGGTACACCTGACCTACTAAAAATGGAAAAATATTCTTTAGGTATTGTGAATACCTCTTCAAGACTGTAAGTTCTCCACTGAGAACTTGGTAAAATCTTGGTCTCCAGCTTTTTCTTATCACTCCTCTAACTTAATCCCAATTATCTACCAAAATCGTGCTAAACTTTATCTCCACTCTTACTGCCTGTATGTTTTTTTCCTTAGATTCCATACAGCATCTGATAATATCAGTAGTGCAAAATTCTTGGGACAAAACTGAACCTTGACTGACCTTCCTCACTCTATTATATAGTATCTTTAGGCTTCTCATTTCCTCAAATGTTCATTTGAATGCTGTTCTCACATGGCAATAGTTGAATAAAGGTTTTGGCCAAGGGCTTTGATTGTTCTTTTTCCTTGTACAGTCTGCTATTTTGCTAACCCTTATTCAGTGTCTGACTACATCTTTGCTTATTTCTTTTTGTACTCAATTTCAAAAGAGTTCTCCCTTCTCTGGCTTAATTGCTAATGGATAAAGAATACTTCTTAAAACCTTCCTGGGATTTTGCTGTTTAACGGTATGAAGCTTGTATTCCTACTTTATGGAGCTCCTCTACATTTCATAGATCATCATTTGGAACTGGTTATGGTTTGAGAAGATTTCACAGCACCTGCTGTGGAGCGTCTTGTGACAACTCCACTCCTCAAGCTGACTTAAAGCCAACGGAACTGAGAAACCACCTGCTGATTTCACAGCTAGGTGAGTAATGAGGAAAGTGTTTTGCTGGTTTTTCCTCAAGATTTCTTAAAGAGTTACAAATTTCTGGTTTCTTTAATTTCATAGGTGTGAGAAAAATCAAGTACAAAAAAAATGCAGTGGCATAGCTGGAAGATGATAGAATAACTCAAAGATTCATAAAATACATCTATATGTTCATGTCCAATATTCTTTGGAAAAGCAACGTTTAAATCCTATAGCATTCTTCACTTGGCTGTTACAAATAAGAGTTTGGGTGGAACAATTAAACTTCATATTTTAGACTGTTTTAACCACTGAATCTGATAGCAACTTGGAGGTGGAACCCCCAGGTTTTTTCATTAGCTTTATTAATGACTTCCTGGCTTTGTATATTTTATCATAGAACAGAGCTTGGATGAGTTACAGAATTCCATTAACCAAGTGAAACACAAAGTACCAGAGGCAGGATTTCAGAAATTGGGAAGGGCCTGGCAAGATTAATTTGGGGATGCAGGTGTTGCTGGAGTACTAGACAGGTTGTTGGATAAGGAATTAAAAAACAGACCAAGATGAAATAAAACCCAGTTATATGAGCTAGAAGCAGATGGAGAGAGATTCAGATTCCACACACTAATAAAAGAACCTTGGATTTTGACAAGAGCATTATTTTTCAGCTGTTGTGAATGGAGAGGAAGAGACTGTGTGGGAAAAAAAAGAAGAAAAGGAGAAGGAAAACACTGACTTCACATTTCACACTTCTACTATCTATGATAGTAATTACTTATAATTGAGCACTTACATGTCAGGAGCTATGCTAAAAGCTTTACACACATTAATTACTTAGTTTAATTTTAATTTTATGGGTTACATACTATCAATGTGGTTTTATGGAGGAGATGCTTTGATGTGTAAAGGTTCAGAACAGTTTCTAGAGTCAGATTATCCATATTTAAATCTTAGTTCTCATTTTCTAGCTGTCAGTTTGAGGTTAATTGTGTTGTTGCACAAATTAAATGAGCTAATATATATAAAGCATCTAGAATAGTATGTATTGAACACTCAAGAAATAACAGTTACCATCTGACAGATGTGGTATCCGAGGCTGAGTTTAATTTGGCTCACTTTGCAATTCTTCTGATCCCCTGCTCCCCCTATGTCATTTTAACCTGTGTCATGTGCTCTTTTCACTGTCAAAAGTCAGATACATCACAGAAATAATTCCTGCTAAAGACTCTGGATTATTAGTTCAAGAGCAATGTGCTAACTCTCTTCAAGATCTGGAGTTTGTATGATGGAGCTTTAGAGGGGCTACATGAAGGAAGGGACAAATGAGTTCCAGAAATGTTAAGTGCTTTTTCCATTTTCCATTTTATTTACATTATAACTGTCTGACAATCGCTGTTCACCACCTGGCACAGATCTTTCCACCTATTCTATTCTTTAGTGCTATTTGTTTGGTGAGAGTTGTGTATTAATGTTCTGTTTGTAACCATTAATAATCCTAGTTGTGATGTTCTACTTTTTGGATAGGTAGTATTAATTTCCTTAAGTATTTAGGAAAAGCACTACAAAATACTGAGGGCAAGAATTTCAGCCAATGCGTTCAGCAGCCAGGCAGAGATAATAATTAAAAGTAGCTAGATACAGAAACAGTAGAGTCAGCAAGTTGGTAGGAAATCTTTAGGTCATATGCCTTTTCTAAATGGATATGTCACAACTGGGCTCTGGGGAGCTCTTCCATAAAGGAATGAGATAGAATTAAGACACGTCAATGTAATCCCCAAGTTCTTATTTTTACATGAAATTTGGTAAGTTAAAAAATATTTTTACAAACTGATGTAAAATGTACTCTAAATGAAAAGGAAAAATATATTATTGGGTAGATGGTTCATGGGTCGCTTTGTTTTTTTGTGTTTTGGAGACAGCGTCTTGCACTGTCACCTGGGCTGGAGTGCAATGGTGCCATTTTGGCTCACTGCAACCTTCACCTCCAGGGTTCAAGCAATTCTCCTGCCTCAGCCTCCAAAGTAGCTGGGATAACACTATACCACCACACCTGGCTAATTTTTTGTATTTTCAGTAGTGACTATGTTGGCTAGACTGCTCTCAAACTCCTGACCTCGTGATCCAGCTACCTCAGCCTCCCACTTTACCTTTATTGAGTAGTCCTTGACTATGAATGATTGTGTTAGATTACCCACACCATATATTTCATTAATACTCTGTTTTCCTCATTTAAGCCATTAATATATGTAATAGTAATTATAATAATAATCATATTCTCTTAGTAGAAACACCCAGTTGACACATTTAACTTTAAGCAAGGTCTTCAACAGTGGAACAGGAATGGCTCATTAATCTTCTCAAAGGCCATCTTTCCTTCACTGACTGCACAATAACATATGGGACCAAAGACCTGGCTGAGCAAGGCCAGCTTGAGTCTGTGAATGTTGTTGACATGTGCACCAGGCATGAATCTTGTTTTTCTTAGCACTGTTCTCAGTCAAAATGAGCTAACCTTCCTGCTCCCAGAAAGATGGCCCATTGCTCTTATTGTCTGTGTATATTAACATATCTATGAAATACCAATTAGTTACTCTTAGTTCTCCAAATCTCTGAATTCTATGACCCTTAGCATGGCATACAATCAATCAAATTTGAAACCTACAAATGCTTAAAATGATAAAACCATATGGTCGCAGAGTGGAAAGCCAAATTCAAACAATATAATTCAAATTTGTAGTTGATGCTTATGAAGGAAAGGTTTATTTATTAAACTGTGTGTTCACTGAAAATGTATAATGTCTCCTCTGGTATAAATGACATATCAGCTGATGATTCATTTACATAAAAGCCCAGGGAGTTGCATCGGGCAGACAATTTTGGATGGCTAAAAATGACGTTTGTCTCCAGGGCGAAAAGGACCCAATGGAATCCATTGCTCCTCTATAAACTATTCAGAAATGTGATTTGTAGGGAAAGATTTAATTCTGGGAAGAGTAAAATCAGGGTGTAGAAAGCTAGACATAGCTAATAAACTGGTGAAACAGAAAGCAATGTTTCCTTTAAAGCAATCTTTCCAGTGTTTGCACTAGTAAGGTTTTAAGAACATTTTTTTTCTTATTATTTGATCCAAATTATTTATTATATATTCAGGCTGTAGTGGCCTCAGGAAGGATAGGCCATCTATACAATTGAGATTGAAAGTAAGATGACATCTGCTATAATCAGCAATAAGATTGCCTTTATATTTAGAGAAAACATTGTAGAAAAAACGAGGTGACAATTTAAAAATCTTTTCACTCATTCTCTGGATGTAAGTCACAGAAACAGCTGGAAGAAAAAATGCTTTTAGAGAACAGGCAATAGTTTGGTCAAATGGAGGCACCTCAGGCCATTAAAATTATTGATACATTCTTCTGTTAATTCAGCATTCTGTTATTAATTTAACATTTCATAATTTTATCACTCATTTATTATCCAAAATTTAGCAGTGTCTGTAAAAATATATTATTGAAATTTTGAAAGAAGATAGAACTGTATATATGGGAAAGCCAGTTCAACTTTGGCTAGAATGTAGGCATAGTTCATGAAGTGTACGCATCATTGAGCACTGAAGAAAATTCACTCTGGCTTCATCAGTAAGCATAATGCCTGGGCAGAGGAAGGGTTTAAAGAATTAAGAGGATGACATGTAGAAAATTCTATAAATATTACAAGTAAAACTGTTGCCAAGACAAATGAAGTGACCTGGCCAAAATTGCACTGCCTATGGCAGAGTTGGAAGAAACATAGCAAGGTCTAGATTACTCATTCTATACTGGGGGAGATTTTACCCATCAGGAGAAATTTGTCAACATCCACAGATGTTTTTGGTTATCACAACTTGGAAGATGCAACTGGCTTCTAGTGGGGAGAAACTGTAGGATATTGCTAAACAGTATATAGTATACAGGATAGCCTCTCATCATGACTAATCATCTAGCTTTAACTGCCAATAACACAAAGTTGAGAAACTGTGGTCCAGAGAAGGAATATAGAAAATGAGATGGAGGCAGCATAATCAGAAGCAGCAGGAATATAGAGGTGAGAAAGAACGTGTGGGCCACACAGTGACAGCATGTTCTTTACTTGTCCATTCCCGTGTGTATCAATGAGATATAACAACCATGCGTATTTCACCCAAGGGCAGCACTTCCATGGATAATTATCTGGTCATAATCTTTGAATTCTAGTTTCCTAGTTTTCAACATGAAATGAAGAGTAAATCAATTCTCCTTAAACAGAATGTGTCCTTCAACTGAAAACACGGGCTTGGCACATATAAATAATTTTAATGGCAAAGCCTAGGTCTAATGGCTAACCCAGGGAAGTTCAAGGATAACAGCTGCCCCACTTCAGCAGGATTCAGATGAAGGTGATGACAGAAAATAGAGATGGCTGGAGAATGGGTGTATCTTAGTTCATTTTGTGTTGCTATAACAGAACGCCTGGTCTTGGTAATTTATAAAGAAAAGAAATTAATCTGGCCCACGATTCTGGTGGCTAGAAAGTTTAAGAATGGAAAGTTGAATATGATGATGACCCCATGATGCTTCAATTTACGGTGACGAGTGGAAAAGGGGCCAAGAGTGTGCAAAGATATCCTCCTGGCTTTGCTGATCACAGCTGACATGGCTTCTCTCATGGTTTGGAGTCAAATGCCTGTAACTTTCTCAGGTTCGAATTACACATTCCTGGTGGCTGTACAATTTTGGAGTTTTGACAGTGGCCCCATTCTCACAGCTCCACTAGGCACTGAGGTGGCTCCCTGTGTCAGCTCTAACCACACATTTTTAACTCGGCAGAGTCCTGCTAGATGATCTTCATTGCTTCCATCCCAGTGGCATGTCTCTGCCTGGGTACACAAACTGTTTAATATCTCCTTTGAAACCTTGGTGGAAGAAGTCATGCCTCCATAGCATTTGCATTCCAAAGGCCTGCAAATTAGTTCCCTGTGGATGTGAATGCCACCAAGGCTTCTGGCTTGCACTCTTTGTGGTGGCGGCACGTGCCTTTACGTGGGGCCTCTTGAGCAATGCTTGCTCCAACAGAAGAGCTGGGTTGTGGAAAGCAGTGTCCCACAGTGGCACTGGAAAGTGGCAACACAGTCCTGTCTATGATACTTTCCGTCTTTCTAGATCCCTCGGCCTGAAATGGGCAGGCAACCTCATTAATCTTTGAACTGCCTTCAGTGCTTTTTTCCAATTGTTTTGATTATTAGCACCTGGCTCCATTTCATCTCTAGCTAATCTCTTTACAAGTGGTTGTTTGGCCATACCCTTGGATTTCTCTCATAAAAATACTCTTTAATTCTCTACCACATAGGCAGGCTGCGAATTTTCTAAATTCTTACTCTCTGCCTCCCTTTTAATTGCAAAATCTGTCTTTAGATCATTCTTTTCTCCTTTTCTCTTCTTTTTTTTTCCCCTGTAGTTTAGCACAGCTATTAAAAGTAACCATGCAGCTTCTTGAATACTTAGCTGCTCAGAAATTTCTTCCACCAGCTATACTAGTTCATTATTCTTATTTTTCAACTTCGCAAAGCCCTAGGACACGGACACAATGTAGCCAAGTCCTTTGCTATAGTGTAACAAGGGTGACCTATCTCTACTTCCCAATAGAGACCTCTGAATTTCCAACTGAGATTTTGTCAGAATGGCCTTATCTGTCCATATTTCAAACAGCATTTTGGTTACAACCACTTAACGGATCTCTGAGAAGTTCCAAACTTTCCCTCGTTCTTTTGACTTCTGAGCCCTCATCAGAAGTGCCCTTAATGCTCTTTTCATTGCAATACAGGCAATACAGGCTGTTCTAGTCTGCTGTAACTCAGCAGACTGGAATATAATCACTGCTAATTACACAGTTCCAAAGCTGCCTTCACATTTTCAGTTGTCTGTATAACAGCATCCTAATCTTCAATATCAATTTTCCATCTTTATTTGGCATTGCTATAAAGAGAATACCTGAGGCTGGATAATTTATAAAGAAAAGAGGCTGATGTGTCTGACAATTCCAGTGGCTGGAAAGTTCAAAATTGAGCATCTGCATCTGGTGAGGGCCTCATACTACTTCAACTCATGGCAGAGATTTAAAGGGGAGTTGGTATGTGTAGAGATCACATGGTGAGGGAGTAATAGAAATTGAGAAAGCTGGACTCCTTGTAGCAAGTCAGTCTCCTGAGAACAAATCTATTCCTAAGAAAGCAAGAACTTACTGACTCCCTTGGTGGGGGTATTAATGTATTTGTTGGGGATTTGACCCCATGACCCAAACACCTTCCACTAGGGCTCACCTCTCAACACAGCAACACTGGGATCAAATTTTATCGTGAGTTTTGGTGGGGACAAGCCACATCTAAACCATAGCATAAGACATTGTTTTAGACCATGGTTGCTCAAGAGCATCAGATCCACCCTGTCTGGACAAAAGGGAACATCAGACATCCACTTCTGAGCATGAACTGTAAATGAACCTTCTTATGCTGGACACCTCTGGAAGAGGGACCACAGGTCTTCCTCTCTATGAGATAACTAGATATTCTTACCAATAATTGATAGGTGTCATGGGCAAGGTGGCTCACACAAAAGAAATCCAATAATCCTTTCACACTGTGATACTAAAGCCTGTTAGTGTCTGTTACGCTGTTACAATTCCAAGATATCATTTGCATCTAAGTTCAAAATACTACTTTTTTACAAAGTTACAGCATCTTGCTTAGGCATAAACGTCTTATTATGAGGTGCCATTTTTTTTGGTGAGGGTTGGTAAAAGACCCAAAATATCTACCAAACAATTTTGTTACTTTTTTACATTTTATGTCAAATATCACTGAACCTGAGGGTTGGAAGACATTTGAAAATTTCCAGAAGATATCAAAGTAGTTGTGGTGAATCTGAATATCAATATTTAAAATGGACTAAAACTTTAGTTTTAAATAATTACACAGAAATGATAAATAAATCCTACATTGTGACAGGATTTTTCTAGAAGTTGAGAAAGAAGGACTCTGCATTTCCCTGGCTCTCTCCTCTATTTGCCTAGGCATCCAGCATTCTTCCCTCTTGCTGCGTGCCAGCCTTGGATACAGAGAACTTTTACTGCTCTAAATTGTATTTACTTCTCAGAATTCCTGAGCCTTGATACTAGGTTCTCTGTGGGAGCTCGATAAATATTCACTGATGGGGATAGTAATGAATACTAGATTTTTTTGGCTCCCTGCTTTCTGACTTTAATCCAGTCATTTCCTTCTCCTTCCCTGGGGGTTCTGGCAAGCTGTTTAAAGCATGTTTGCACTTTGGAATCAGGAGGAGAAGCCAGCATAATTATTAGCTTCCAGTGACTCCTGGACTGTCAGTTCATTCACAGGTCTTGACATTTTCTCTATTCTACACAGAGCTAAGTTTGCACGTAAGTAAAATAGGTATCATCCTGAAAGATTTATTTCAGAGATGAAAGTATGTCTAGGAAGCCTCCTTTCCCTCTCAAAATAACATGCTCCAAACACACTACACTGGTATACATCTGCCTGAAATTCTATTATCCATCCAGTATCTGGACTATAAACTGCCTACTCTTTAAAAAGTTAATTCAGTTGGCTTCAAGTGTAGGAAGAAATCAGCATGGAGAATGGACTTGGTGATGGTCTTAATGTTGCCAATAATTATCTGCACAACTTCACAAAACTCATTTTATCACTTTGGAACTCAGTTTTCTTATCCAGAAAATGATGAGCCTGTTAAAAAAGAAAATGTGTGTTTTCTTTCATCTCTGATTTTTTTTAAAAGAAAGTAAGTAAAAACAACTCTCATGCAGATGAAAAATGAACATGTGTTAAATATGCCATTTAACTCAATATTTAAATTAGGAAAGAAATGTGTAAGATGTTACTATCAGTTTATGGGTAAATCCAAAGAAAACACATATTTATAGATGTAGAACAATGAAATAAATATACAAATCAAGGCCAAACAAGCTGTTTTCACCTAGAGGAAGTGAGTTGAACCTGTGCTATAAATATTTTCTGGGTCTGTCAAGAGAACTTTTTTTCATTGCTGTCAGGTATCTACAACTTAGAGAGTTATAAATTATCTCCTATAAAATCAGAATGGGTAACTATAAAATGTGTATTTTAAAAAACATGTTGTTTTTGTTGTTTTGTTGTTGTTGTTTTGTTTGTTTGTTTTTATTAAAGCACAAATTTTTCCATACGTTACAAATGAGCTGCTAAGTACAATGTTTGGTCACAGTGGACACTCAAGATTTATTAGTCACTAATAATTCTCTAAAATGATAATTTCTCTGTGGCTTAGCATCCAAATCAGCTGCCTAAAATTTTGTGTACTTCGAGAGCAATCTGCTCTTTGTTCGCAAACCTAATATTAATTGGATGCTATATATCAGTTTATACTTTTTATCAAATTGTGTTTCTCTGATTCTGTGAGGAAAATATTTATTGTCTTTTTTCCCTCCCTAATTTAGGGAGAGTGTCAAACTATTCCAAGATAACAGGAACACATCCTGTGAGAGTCCTTTACTTTATCTGGCATCAGTAACTTTCTTTTTTTTTTTTTTTTTAATGAGGAATATACCCATAAAATTTATATTAAATCAATGTGTCCTGATCCTTCACCAACTCTCTCTTTTTCCTACTTGAAAATTCACCTCAACCAAACACTCTTTTGCATAGTTACCTCTGGATTTAAGCAGATCTTTCACCTTTTACTTCTTTCCATTCTTCTTTCCTATTTGATTTCACTGATTCCAACAAAAAAATCAACTCTTGGAAACAGATCAAACTCCAAATCAGGGCTATTTTTTTCCGTTATTTGTAAATAAAAATTCTAAAGCAGATAACAGTTATGATAAAAAATGTTACATGACTTTGGCAAAATTGGGTATCTGTGGTGAGGAGGGTTATTAGTGCTTTGTTGAAAGACAATCCCCGAAATGGATGCAATCACTGCTTCCAAGTAACAATGCTTGCTTTTATGTGCACAAGTCCCTAATCAATGTTTGGTTTCCAGACTTTAGTTTTAAAATCTTATTTTTCTTTCAAAATGCAACCGAGGGTTATCTTTTCTTCAATATTTATTTCTAATTTAGTTCGCAGATCATAGTTGGCTGGTATAGTCATTTTTCATCAGATGAAAGAACATTGGCAACATAATTGTGCTTCAAAAAATTTGACTGTAATAGAACCAAAAATCTTTTAACCTAAATTGATAACAAATTGGCAAATCAAAATCTCATGGGTGTGTCTGTGTTTGCTCACTACATAACTTCAATACTTGGGTATGTTTTTCTTTCAGCAAATAGTCCACTGAATTATAGAAAGTGTCAAGTAAGGCCAATTAAGCAAATTTGCACTATTGCAGTTTGAATTCATAAAAAGCTTGAATAATAAAATATTTTTAAAGAGACTTTTGTTGCATATATATCAGATGTAAATTAGAATTAGGGTGATAATATATTTACTATGTAGAGGAAAAGAAATATATTTTTTCTCACTCATTCTAGGTTCATTGCTGAGGTTCTTTTAACCAAAGACAGATTAACAAAGAAATGCATCAAATTGATTTAAAGTAAGTTGTAGGTGACACAGGATCCTTCATAAGGAAGTGAAGACCCAAAGGAATGGGTAAACCTGTGTATTTTTATGCTCGCTTTGATGAATAAGTGGATAGCCATGGTGAAGTATGATTAAATTAAAAAGTGTAATGGTAATAAACTGAAGATAATTTAGCAAAGTTGGTTTGTTCAAATTCTTTTCTGTGTTGCTGTGTCTTCAGAGATAAAGATGTTTCTTTCTTCTAGATATGAGGAGGGTAACGCTCTAATGAGGGCCTTTGGACCTGCTTCAGGGGAGAAGAGTAAAGGGAATATGAGAGTGGGCTTCCTGTTTCTGCTGTTTTCTCAAACGCCAAGGTTCCATGTTTTGGGGTAGCATGTCCTGAATCCCATCAACCACAATCAGTAAATTTTAAAAAAAAAGATGCTATCTTATCAATGAGGTACTTTCAAAGTAGCAAAAGGGCTTTAAAGTAGTCTATCCTCATAAGAAATTTATATCCTTTCTTTAAAAGGAATGTGACATTATTAATTTGTTAAATAAATCTGACATTCATTTGGCCCCAGATCTCTGTGTATGGCCTTGTGAATATTTAAAAACAAGACAACAGAAATAACAGATAATTTGTTGACTAATTAACATGCTTCATTGACTAATTAGTTACTTCTATGAAGTTTTAAAATGCATACATTGATTTAACTGTACCAAATATATGAAGTAGAGACTTTTAGTATCCTTGTTTTACAGGTAAATAAACTAAGGAAGTGGGAAATTAGGTAATTTTCTCAAGGTCTAATAACAAGCTAACATTTAAACCATATTTTAACCCAGAAAGAGAAGCTTTATGCCCCATTCATTGCTTACCACACTACTCTGTTTCTAAATAAATGGTTTCATGTGTAAATGTTATATGTTTATTTCCCTTTCCACTCCTCCCTGCTCACCACAGCCTCTGATAGTCTCCATTCTACTTTATACTTATATGAGTTTGACTTTTTTAGATTCTACATATGGCTTCAAAGATGAACTTCAACGGAGGGACTTTGTTATTTATCTACTGCGTCCATGGCATCCTGCTGCATGACTTTTGTAAGTTCCCATTTTTTAGCTTCATTGTTATATAATTGACAAATAAAAATTGTATATGTTTAAGAAATACAACTTGATGGTTTTCAAATTTATTTTTAATTGATAAATATTAGTTTTATATCTTCATAGGGTAAAATTTGCTATTGTAATACATGTATGTATTGTGGAATGATCAAATAAGAATGATTAGCAGATCCTCAAATATTTATCATTTCTTTATGGGAAGGTTTAAAATACTCTCTTTTAGCTATTATTAACTATGGCTACCTTGCTGTGAAATAGCATACTAGAACTTATTCTTTCTACACAACTGTAACTTCATATCCATTAACCAATATCTCTACTTCTGCTCTCTACTCCCTGCTCCCAACAGCCTCTGGTAACCACCATTCTACTGTATATTTCTGAGTTTGACTTTTAGATTCCACATAGAATTGAAATAATAAAGTATTTGTCTCTCTGTTCTTGGCTTATTTCACTTAACATAATGTCCTCTAGGTTCATCCATGGTTGAAAATGACAGAATTCCCTTCTTTTTTTTGGCAGAATAATATGGTATTGTCTATATGTATCATATTTCTTTGATCTATTTATCTATTAACAGATACCAGGTTGTTTCTATAGCTTGGCTATTTTGAATAATGCTTCAATGAACATGAGCACACTGATGTCTCTTCCACATATGAATTTCAATTCCTTTTAGGCATATACTCAGTAGTTGGGACTGCCGGATAATAACTTAGTTCATTTTTAGTTTTTTGAGGGCCCTGTCTATTGTTTTCCAAAATGTCTATACAAATATACTATACCACCAACAGTGTAGAAGCATTCCTTTTTCTCCACATTTTCACCAACATTTACCTTCCGTCTTTTGGCTAACAGCCATTCTAACAGGTAAGAGGTGAAATCTCCTTACGGTTTTTCATTTGCATTTCTCTGATTATTAAAGATGTTGAACCTGTTTTTATATATCTGTTGGTCATTTGTATGTCTGCTTTTGAGAAATGTTTATTCAAGTTGTTTGCTCATTTATAGTATGGCTATTTGTTTCTTATTGTTGATTTTCATGTGTATATTGGATATGAACCTTTTATCTGATGTATAGTTTGCAATATTTTTTCCCAACGAGGGTTGTCTCCTCACTCGATTGTTTTCTTTGCTGTGCAGAAGCTTTTGGTTTCGTGCAGTTCTATTTGTGTGTTTTTGTTTTCATTATGTGTGCTTTTGAGTCACGTTCAAGAAATCTCTACCTAGACCAATGGCTTGGAGTTTTATCCTATGTTTTCTTCCAGTGGTTTTATATTTTTAGGTCTCCTGTTTAAGTGTTTCACTCATTTTGAGCCGATTCTTACATAATTGGTGAAGAAAGGGTCCATTTTTATTGTTCTGCATATCTATATCCTGTTTTCCCAACAGAGTTTATTGAAGAAACTGTTCTCCTATTGTGTGTTATTGTCACTTTTATCAAAAATCAATTGACTATAGATGTATGGGTTTATTTCTGGGCACTCTACTCTGTTCCATTGGTTGATGTGTCTGTTTCAAATCAGTAGATCTTTGAAAAACTTCTTTAAATTTGGTATGCAGATTGGTTGAAATGTCTCTAACTTTGTTCTTTTTCTGTCAAGATACATTTGACTAATTGGGTGATTTTGATTTGACTATTTGGGTTTTTCTAAATTTTAGTATTTTTTTCTATTTATGTAAAGAATTACATTAAAATTTTAATAGGAATTGCATTCAATTGTGGATTAAGTATGAATATTTTAACAATATTAATTCTTCAAATTCATAAACATTGGGTATCATTCTACTTGTCAGTTTATTTCATCAGTTTATTTCACCAATATTTTATCGTTTTCAGTATGTATATATTTTTATATATCTTTCACTTTTTGATGAAAGTATTTTTATGCTATTATAAATGAAATTGTTTTTTAAATTTATTTTTCAGTTTGTTGTTAGTGTGTGGAAACACTGTTGATTTTTGTAAGTTGATATTGTATACTTAAAATTTACTGTTTATTTATTAGTTCTAACTATTTTTGGTAGAGTCTTTAGAATTTTTTATGTAAAAGATCATGTCATCAGTAAACACAAAGAATTTCACTCTATTCTTTCCTATTTGAATGACTTTAATTTCTTTCTTTTGCCTGATTGCTCTGGGTAGGACTTCTAGTAGTTTGAACAGAAGTGGTTAGAGTGGACATTGTTAGTATTTTTCCTTATCTTAAAGAGAATACTTCAAATTTTTAATACTGAGTATGATGTTAGCTATTTGCTAATTATATATGGCCTTTATTATGTTGAAGAACGTCCCTTCTATGCCTAATTTGTTGAGAGTTTTTATCATGAAAGGATGCTGAATCTTGTCAAGTGCTATTTCTGCATCCATTGAGGTTATCATATAATTTTTGCCCTTTATTCTGTTAATATGGTGAATTACACTTATTGATTTGCATATGATAAACTGACCTTGCATCTTAAAACTAGATTCTACTTGATCATGGTGAATGGTCATTTCAATGTTCTTTCTAATAGGAATTGCTAGTATTGTGTCAAGGATTTTTGCATCTATGTTCATCAATGATATTTACCTATAGTTTTTTGTAGTGTTTTTCTCTGGCTTTGATATTGAGGTGATGATGGCCTCATTATGAAAAATGACTTTGGATGTAGTCCTTGCCTCGTTTATAAATTTCTGGAAAAGTTTGAGAAGTATTGGTATTAGCTCTTTTTAAAATATTTGGGAGAATACCGTCATAGGTCATCTGTGGGATTTTCATTGGTGAGATACTTTTAATTACCAGTTAATCTCCTTACTCAACATTGCGCTGTTTAGATTTTCACATTTTGTGATTTTCTCTTAATAGGTTATTTATTTGCCTATTTCTTTCAGGTTGCCAAGTTTTTTATATGTAATTGTTCTTAGTAGTCTTGTATGATCCTTTGTATTTCTGTGTTGTCTGTTGAAATGTCTCTTTTGTATGTAATTGTTCTTAGTAGTCTTGTATAATCCTTTGTATTTCTGTGTTATTTGTTGAAATGTCTCTTCTTTCATTTCTGATTTTATTTATTTGGGCCTTCCTTCCTTCCTTCCCTCCTTCTTTCCTTCCTTCCTTCCTTCTTTTTTTCTCCTTTGACAGAGTCTTACCCTGTCACCAGGCTGGAGTGAAGTAGTGCTTTCTCAGCTTACTGCAATCTCTGCGTCCTGAGTTCAAGTGATCCTCCTGCCTCAGCCTCCTGAGTAACTAGGATTACAGGCATGTGCCACCACACACAGCTAATTTTTGTATTTTTTAGTAGAGACAGGGTGTCACCATGTTGGCCAGGATGGTCTCTATCTCCTGACCTTGTGATCTGCCTGTCTCTGCCTCCCAAAGTGCTGGGATTACAGGAGTGAGCCACTGTGCCTGGCCTCCCTTGCTGCTTTCAACACTCTCTCTAACTTTTGTCAATATTAGTATAATGTATTTATGAGTTTCTTTGAATTCATTTTATTTGGTATCCTTTGACTTTTCTTGCTCTGACTTTCTATTATCTTTCACAGGCTTGGGAAGTATTGTCATTCTTTATTTGTGTTTTCTGCTTCTTTTTTCTTTCTTTTTTTTTCTGGTATAACAATAATGTATAGATTGTTCTGTTTGATGGTGTCCTATAAGCCTCTTAAGCTATCTTTACTATTCTTTATTCTTTTTTCTTTTTGTCTCTCTGATTGGATGATTTTCATTGACCTACCTTTAAGTTCACTGACCTTTTCTTCTGCTTCATCTAATTGGTTGTGGTATCTCTCTATTGAACTTTTCAATTCTCTTTTAGCATTCTTCAGATCTATGATTTCTGTTTGCTACTTTTTATGCTTTCTATTATTTTGTTGAAGTTCTCAGTTTGTTCTTGCATTACTGTCTTAACCTTGGTGAACATCTTTATGACCGTTATGTTGAACTCCATGTCAGGCAAATTATACATCTTTACTTCATTCAGGTCAGTTTCTGAAAATTTTTTAATGTATTTTTATTTGTAATATATTCCTCTGTTTGTTCATTTTCTTTGACTCTCTTTGTTTCTGCACATTAGAAAATTACCTCTACAGTATTGTTAAGAATGGCCTCAGGTTAAAGAGGCATCTCAATATTCCATCTGGCTAGAAATATTAAGGTATCTTTCAAATTTTTGTGTTTGTCTAGACTACTGTCTCTTTATGGCAGTCCCTGGAGCTTAGAATTTGCCATATCCTGTCAGTACCCCAAGACCAATAGTGTAGAGGTCAGACTGTTTGGATGTATTTTGAAATATTGGGATAAGTTTTCTACTTTCACATTGATGCTGAGCAAGAGTGTTTATCTCTCACTTTCTCTGCCTTAAATTAGGGAGAGAATCTGGCAAATGCTATACTCATGTTTAAGCTGTACTCTCTGATCATGTGGTGATAGCTGCAAAAATTTAGCCTGCTGTATGTTCACCTCTTTGTTTTCTTTAGTGTTGTGTTGCTCAGAAATGCAAAGCCCAATTGGTTCCTAGACCTAAGTTGTTAAAGAGGGAGTCCCTTGAGTGGGAGCTATAGAAGATGTGGTGCTTGGTACATGACTAAACTTCTTCCAGGAAGAATGGGTATGGCTAGATTTATTACTGGGGTAAGCCAGAGAAAAGGTTCATGAAAGGTCCAGATCTGGCTCCAGCTGTTGAAGGGCTACTGTTTGTTCACCTGTTAGCCTTCCAACAAAAGGTTGTTAGAAGCCAGGCCATTACAGCCACTGGCACTGTGTATCATAAGCCCCTTTGGAAGGAAAATGGAAGTATTATATTCCCCACTTTTTCTGTGCTGCTCTGAGGGTGTGTATCCCATGGAAGTGTTATACACTTGCATAAGACCAACTCTTTGTTCTGTGATCTAAGGAGGCTTACATATGCCTAGCCCCTTCCACTCCCAAAGTTAAGGATCAAGGTCTTCAGTAGGTAGCTGTGAAAGTTGCAGTGCTTGATGCATGGCATAAACGTCTTCTGTGAAGAAACAGGGAGGTGTGGTTTTAATGCCTCTCTCTGTGGTGCTCCTGGGGAATGAAGGCACTGAACATGCTTATATGCCCACTTAAAACTTCCCTTTTTGTGGTCTCTACAGATGTGCATATACTTAGTCTCCTCTATTTCCAAAGCTAGGAGGTTTAGTATGCATTTATTTGGGTAGAAGCTGTAAACCTTAGGGTTCCTTATGTTTCATAAACACTTCTTCCAGTAGGGATTAGTAGAGCCGGACTTATTGCTGGGATGAGTAGGGGGAGAAGCCTTAGGAAGTGACAATCTGTTTCTCAGGCTACCAGGTGGTTAACACTTGTCTGCCCTTTGAGCTTCCCAAGATAGAAGCTCCCCAAGTTTGAAGCCAGACTACCAAGCAGCTGCTATAGCAGTGTGTCATAAACTCCTTCCTATAAGAAACAGGGGCTTTGTTTTCTAAGTTCCTTCTCTGCACTGCTCCTTGGGGATGAAGCCCTTGAAAGTGCTTGTTCACTCTTATAAAACCTCTGCTTTTTCCCTGTGGTCTATAGAGGCATTTATATGTGAGTTTCTTCTGGTCTCAGAGCCAGGAAGCTTAGGATGCAGTCCCTTGGGTGGAAACAGTAAAAGTTGGGGCATGCAATAAGGACAAACTCCTTTCAGGAGGAATTGTTAGACCTAGAATTATCACTGTGCTGGGCTTGGGAAGAAAACTTTATATAACTGTGGCAAGTAAAATTGAAAAGAAAAAAAAAAAGAGTTTGCTGTCTATATTGAGCTAATTTTTTTTATCTAAAAAAATATTGAACAGTATTTTATGATAATTAAGTTTAAATCACAGTTATAAAATTTACTCTCTATGTTTCAGTAAATTCTTTACTTCTTCACACTTCTTTTCCCATTAAATAAGAGGGCTAGCCTATTGGGAGTTTTCATTATTAGTCTTTTATATTTTAAAAACATATTTTATCCCAATTGTAGAATTACCTGCTCAAATTAAATTTTATGCATATGACTTATATGTGAACAAAAATGAAAGTATTCGTGTGAAGAGGGCGTGGTGGGCTTGAAACTTGTCCAACAGGAATTTACTTTTGCCTCTTGAATGGCCTTGAAGTGACCAGAAAAACACAGCTGAGAAAATAACATAAAATTAGGTCCTAAATTGTGCAAAGTCTTACTCTGGTATTCTGTAAACAATGACGGAACATTTCAGATTTGTTTCCTATTATGAGATAAAAAAGATAATGGTTATATTTGCAATATTGTTCAATGGTCATAACAAGGTTTACTTTGAACAAACTTATTTTATAATTTCCATCCCAATTTAATATTAGAATGCAATAAGTAAAATTTCCTTTATATGATAACTTCAGTTCATTTGAATTTGAAAAATTTTATTCCATTCATGTCCTTATGTAGTTAATAATTATTAGTAATGTATCACTTGAGGTATGACTCAAAATAATTGCAACATACTTGCACTGAGATGCCATTGCCTTAGATGATGCTAATAGCTTGATGTTTTGGGTAAGAGTAAGCAGACATAAGCGACACTTTCTGAAAATAATAAAATTCTCAAACTAGTCCTGCAAATGCGTAAGAGAGTGTCCTCTGAATCCTAAGGTAGGTTAAGTGCATCAAACAAATACATTAAGACATCTCTAGAAACAATGACAACATAAATACAAACAATGGTGTTAGTGAAGATTTTTCTGCGGTAACAAACAATCCCAAAATATCAGTGGCTAAGGCAACAAAGGTTAATTTCTTGCTTACACAAATTATGCTGTGATTTCCAACATAAATTTCCAGTTTCACCTAGTTTTCCAGGATATTGGTCTTTATATGAAGAATTAGCGTTGTACCTCCATAATAAACATTTTCTTTGTGCATTGAGACAGGAAAAGATAGTACTTACAACTGGTAATGACACATGGCACTTATTAAATTTAATATATCAAATAAGTCGTTCAAATAAGATAAACATCAACAAGGTGGGACACTGCAATCTCCCTTTGCTCCTTGAAGGGAGACAACTGAAAATATTGGTGAGAAGCACTTATACCTACTACAATTATAAACGTAAAAGTTTGAACAGTCCAAATCTCCCATAGTGGGCAGCCTTATTTGTCCGAAAAAAAATTCATATTTGACTGATATAATCCAGGAAATGTTATTTTTTTTTAATCACCTTTCTTTTGGATTTCAAGTATTTTAGGAGACCTTTGGTTGTGACATAACTGCTAAGGTCTAGCTATTAATGGCTCTGTGTCTTCTTACCAGCCTTAGCAATTATAAGAAAACTAACATTGTGTGTGATTTTGAGAATAACCATAAATTACCACTCAATAGTCTTTTTTGTCTATAAAAGAAGAGAAACAGAAAAAACAAGAACCCCTTCTCTATTTACATAGCTAGAGCATCTATTGTCTCTCCACATTGTGCTCTGTTTTTCTGTTAACATGGTTTTGAGGGACTGTGTTAAGCAAAATTGCCAGTGTTTCGAAGGCAGGAATTTCCCAGAGTTATCCCTCCATCCACGCCCCCATCCAGGGACCAGAAGGGTTTCAGATGTAAAGTTCTTTGTCTAACTTTCCTGCCAGGGGAGGTAGAAATTCCAGATGAGCTTTTTTTGTTCATAAAGCCCCCCAGAAGCCCTGGGAGGAGGGGCTCTGTTATGGGCTCAAGCAACCAATCTGGGATCAGAGTCCACAATCAGTGGCTCTAGAAGAAGTTTAAAAGAACTCCTCTCATTGGACAGGAACATGAATGAGGCGGAATAACTTCAGGGTTAAAACTCCCTGCCCCTAACCTCTGCGGATATCCCCTCCGGATTCTCCTCCCACCGCAGCGTGGGAGCTCTCTTTCTCTCTTTTTTTCTCTCTTTCTCTCTCTCTGCCTAATAAATCGTTCTCTGCAAGCTCTTTGCCTTATAAATCATTTTCTGCTAAACTCTTTGGGTCAAATATTTATTCAAATGGTAAGCTCACACACTGCCAGTGCCTCCCTTTCCCCATTTCTGGGGCAAGTGAGCCCAAGAACCTGACACACCCGGTTACATCTTTGGCCAGCTCCGGGAGGGAGCTGAGCCCCTGTCGTTCCGCCACCCAGTGACAGTCTCTCTTCCTTCATCCACCTATCTCTAACGTCATATATTGCAACATATGATATTGGGTAGTGATTAATTAAAGTTTAGGTGTCATGAAGGGTGGGAGAACTCTGGAACAGGACATAATAAAGAAAACCTTTGTTTTAATACTAAATCTCTTTTTTCTCACATACTTTCTCCCAGCTCAGCCTCTCTCCATATTATTAGATCCTCTCTATTTTCTTTCCTCACATCTAGTCAAATAGTTTCATATTCTTGTTACCTATTAAGCAGAACTGTTGTCTCTTGAAACTCATTGAGGTACATTATTAAATAAGAAAATAATGTATTCTGGTTCAGAATACTTGCCCATATAAAGAACCAGTTAGCCAAGACTTATAAATAAGAGATGTATTTTTGTTAAACACATTCTGGATTATGGACAGAGCCACCTCCAGGAATCATGGATGTCCAATGGGGTTTTTCTTGTTATATTTGTGATATGTGCTGTATACAATGAATTTTACAAGCTCTCACAATTGTCTTAGGATTTTCATCTAATACTGGCCACAAACTCTTGTTCCTTTTTTACTGGGTAAATTTCAAAGGCCCAGAAGTTGCATGTGAATCAAGGAAGCTCCATGGGGTTCAGACAAACTTTGACCTCCAAGTGGCCAGGAACAGAATTGAAAATTTCACAAAAACACCTTTATTCTCAGGGTCAGCTCAGCAGGGACCAAGCAGTACAGAACAGGTGAAAATGAAAGCTAATCAAGAAAGGAAACGCTTTCAAACAACAACATCAGTCACAAAAGCCGTGATTCACAATCAGGATACTAGTTGAGTCAGTTCTTATTTTAACCAAAGCGTCCCTTTTGGTTTTCCTTGATGCTCATATCCACTTCAGAGGAATGTTGCACTACAGGGTGCTGTCTTACGTCTCATAAATAAATCAGCAAGATAAAAATAGCTGTTTCTCTCAAAGTTAAAACAAAATGAAAGTCAAAGTTTCAGCAGTCTTTACTCTTTCCCTTTCTGTTTTCTTATAATAACATCTAGTTAACTCTGAAATCACAAATTGTTCAATTATAAGTGCAGACTGATTTTGGGAGAAAAACATTTATAATGTTCACTATTGTGTAAAATCTGTGACTAGGAAGTGCTTTAGTAAAAATGTAACTACTCTTATCCTTTTTTAAAGAAAAGAAAACCCACTTATCAGGTGATGAACAATGGGGACATATGGACACAGGGAGGGAAACATCACACACCATGGCCTGTCGGGGGGTGAAGGGGCTGGGTGAGGGATAGCAGGGCATGGGGGGATAGGAAAGGGATAGCATTAGGAGAAATATCTAATGTAGATGACAGCGGGATGGATGCAGCAAACCACCATGGCACTTGTACTCCTATGTAACAAACCTACACGTTCTGCACATGTACCCCAGACCTTAAAGTATAATTTAAAAAACCCACTTACCTATAAAAATATCTCAGGATATACTCATATTATACCTCTCTTGGTGGAAGACAAACAATGCTTCTGCTACGAGAAGTCCTAGTTACCTGGGGTTATGAGAATAAACTGAAGATGGTTTTTCTACCTGTATCTACACATATAATAATCCCTGAGGTTTAAGGGAATGTTTTATAATGGAAGGTTGTACATAATTGTTCTCAGTACAAAGGATTCTGGAAAATTCCATCTTTTACCTCTGCACATAATTTATACATGTTTCTCTTAATTGCAGGAATTCAGCTTGCACTTAGAGGAAGCTTAATGTTCCAGTGGGCCAATGCTTCTTTGATGCTTCTTTCTTCTTTGCTCTTCAACAAGACACTGAAGAGCTTTAGATATCATGCACAGTGTTTTCTTTTTTGAGACTGTATTAATCTGTTCTCATGCTGCTAATAAAGACCTACCTGATACTGGGTAATTATAAAGAAAAGATAATTAATTGGCTCACAGATTCCACATGGCCGGGGAGCCCTTACAATCACAGTGGAAGGCACAGAGGAGCAAGTTGCATCTTAACATGGTAGCAGGCAAAATAGAGCTTGTACAGGGAAACTCTCATTTATAAAATCATCAGATCTCATGAGACTTATTTACTACCGTGAGAAGAGCATGAGGGAAATTTCCCCCCATAATTCAATTATCTCCTGCTGGGTACCCCCCACAATACATGGGAAAGATAGGAACTACAATTCAAAATGAGACTTGAGTGGGGACACAGTAAAACCATATCATTCCACCCTGGCCCCTCCCAAAACTAATGTTCTTACATTTGAAAATGAGTCATGCCTTCCCAATAGTCCCCCAAAGTCTTAACTCATTTCAACATTGACTCAAAAGTCAACAGCCCAAAGTCTCATCTGAGACAAGGCAAGTTCCTTATGCTTATGAACCTGTAAAATCAAAAGAAAGTTAGTTACTTCCTAGATACAATGGGAGTACAGTCATTGGTTAAATATACTCTTTTAAAGGTAGAAATTCACCAAAATGAAGGGGCTATAAGCCCCATGTAAGTCTGTAATGCAGCAGGGCAGTCAAATCTTAAAGTTCCAAAATGATCTCCTATGACCCCATGTCTCACATCTTGGTCACACTGATGCAAAAGGTGGGTTCTTATGGCCTTGTGTACCTCTACCCCTGTGGCTTTACAGAAAACAGCGCCCTCTCCTGGCTGTTTTCATGGGCTGGCATTGAATGTCTACAACTTTTCAAAGTGCATGGCATAAGCTCTCAGCGGATCTACCATTCTGGGGTCTGCAGATGCCCCTCTTCTCACAGCTCCATTAGGCAGTGCCCCAGTGGGGAATCTGTGTGGGGACCTCCACCCCATATTTTTCTTCCATATGGCTCTAGCAGAGGTTCTTCATGAGGGCTCTGCCTCTGCAGCACACCTCTGACTGGACACCCAGGCATTTCCATATATCCCCCGAAATGTAGGTGGAAGTTTCCAAATCTAAATTCTTGACTTCTGTGCACCCACAGGCCCAACACCACATGTAAGCTGCCAAGGCTTAGGGCTTGAACCTTCTGAAGCAACGGCCTGAGCTGTGCATTGCCCCTTTTAGCCAAGACTGGAGCAGCTGGGATGCAGGACACCAAGTCCTGAGGTTACACACAGCACCAAGGGCCTGGACCCAGCCCAGGGAATCATTTTTCCCTCCTAGGCCTCTGGGTCTGTGATGGGAAGGGCTGCCACAAAGGTATCTCACATGTGCTGGAGACATTGTCCCCATTGTCTTGGCAATTAGCATTTGGCTCCTCGTTACTTATGCCAATGTCTGCAGCAGGCTTGAATTTATCCCCAGAAAATGGGTTTTGCTTTTCTACTGAATCATCAGCCTGCAAAATTTTCAAACTTTATGCTCCTCTTCCTTTTAAACACTTTGCTTCTTCGAATTTTTTTTCACTAGATACCCTAAATAATATCCCTCCAGTTCAAAGTCTCACAGATCTCTAGGGCAGGAGCAAAATGCCATCAGTCTCTTTGTATAGCAAGGGTGACATTTACTCCAGTTCCCAACAATTTCCTCATCTCTATTTGAGACCACCAGAGCCTGGATTTTATTGTCCATATCACTATCAGTATTTTGGTCAAAGCCATTCAACAAGTTTCTTAGAAGTTCCAAACTTTCCCACATTTTCTATCTTCTTCTGAGCCCTCAAGTCTGTTCCCACCAGTGACTGTTACACTGGTTAGTAGGACTAATAGGATTGATGTACATATGATTGGGAGTTTATTAAGGAGTACTGACTCCATCACAAGATGAAATCCCACAATAGGGACTTTTCTACTTTTGAGAAAGCCAACAGTGTAGCCTTCAGTCTGTGACCAAAGGCCTGAGAGCCCATGGCAACCCACTGGTGTAAACCCAAAAGTTGAAAAGTTAAAGAGCTTAAGAGTCCAATGTTCTAGGGCAAAAATCATACAGCACAGGAGAAAGATGGAGGCCGGAAGACTTAGCCAGTCTAAAACTTCCATATCCTGCTGCCTGCTTTTATCCTGTGTTGGCAGCTGATTAAGTGGTGCCCACCCAGATTGACAGTGGCTCTGCCTCACGCAATCCATTGACTCAAATGTTAATCTCCTTTAGCAAGACCTTCACAGACACATCCAGGAACAATATTTTGCATCCTTCCATCTAATCAAGCTGAGACTCAATATTAACCATTACAGAGACTATCTTAGAGTTTTGATATAAGGAATATTCGTTTAACATGGATAGGTTAATGTGATTATTCTGAATTCAAATAAGCTGTGCATTTTAGGTTAATTAAACATCATAGTAACATTCCAGAAACTAAATATGAATTACTTTTTATCCTTATATTTACTTACTTAGTCATTAAAATTTTGGTTAGAGTATATATTTCTATTTTAGAGCTATAAATACCACTGCAGAATTTGCTGTAAAATGCCATTATAACTTTCAGCTTTGTATTAGGATATAGAAAACTGGAAAGACTATCATTTACACTCTTACAACAATGAAAATCTGGGTTATCTACAAGATTGCAACCTCCTTGAACACATCAGAGAGCAGAACTCACAGGAAACCAACTAACCCAACATACAATCAAGACACTCTTTCAAAGAGAAAAAGGATAAGAACCCTAGCTTTTCTAATGAAGGTCAAAACTATCATATAACCTATTAAGAATTTTTAGGAAATATAATTAATTTTGAACACTGATTATAAACTATTATGAAAGTATAGAAACCCTGGATACTGCAGACACAAGAGAAATCAATTCAACTCACAGGCTCTTCTCCACAGACATCACTAGGTACCTATACGAATTACTGAGGGCAAGACAACAGATCAGAAGGAACATTTCTTTTTTTCTTTCTTTGTATATATATTGCACTTTAGGTTCTGGGGTTCATGTGTAGAACATGCAGAACACGCAGGATTATTGCATAGGCACATACATGGCAATGTGGTTTGCTGCCTCCATTCCCCCTTAACCTATATCTGACATTTCTCCCCATGTTATCCCTCCCCAACCTCCCTACCCCTGCTGTCCCTCCCCTATTACCCCCCAACAGGCCCCAGTGTGTGATGCTCCCCTCCCTGTGTCCATGTGTTCTCATTGTTCAACACCCGCCTATGAGTGAGAACAGGAGATGTTTGACGTTCTGCTCTTCTGTCAGTTTGCTGAGAATGATGGTGTCCAGATTCATCCACATCCCTACAAAGGACACAAACTCATCGTTTTTTGTGGCTGCATAGTATTCCGTGGTGTATATATGCCACATTTTCCTTGTCCAGTCTATCATCAATGGGCATTTGGGTTAGTTCCAGGTCTTTGCTATTGTAAGCAGTGCTACAATGAACATACGTGTGCATATGTCTTTATAATAGAATGACTTATAATCCTATGGACATATATCCAGTAATGGGATTGCTGGGTCAAATGAAATCTCTATTTCTAGGTTCCTGAGGAATCGCCACACTGTCTTCCACAATGGTTGAACTAATTTACACTCCCACCAAAAGTGTAAAAGTGTTCCTATTTCTCCACATCCTCTTCAGCATCTGTTGTCTCCAGATATATTAATGATCGCCATTCTAACTGACGTGAGATGATTTTGATTTGCATTTTTCTAATGACCAGTAAGAACACTTCTCATGGTGAAGGCGTGAGAAAGGGGAACAGCAACTGCTGTGGGGATGGCATGAACCCGTGCTTGGATACTTCTCTGCCTCCCCATGGGAGAAAAGTCTTAAGCAGTTTGGGTAAGTGCAGTAAGCCCTTTCACACAGAGGATACAATTAAATATCTAACAAAACTGAGGAATAAAAACAGAAAAAAATCTTAGAAAAGAGACAGAAAAATATCCTAGGACCAGATTGATAAAGATTTTCTCCCACTAGGGGCCAGGGCATGATCACTGAGAAAGACCAACCATTGAGACTAAGAAACACACTAGCTGTTTTGAGACAAGGCTGAACCAAAACAACAGAGAAGGTCTTCTCCTTTGTCCTCCTGCTCTTAAAGCTACCATCTATGAAACAGCGAGTAAGAACAATCCAGCATATTTGTTGGGAAAGAGCAAAAATGTGAAGAGATACCCTCTTTGTGATGTAGGCACAAAAAGAAGGCTTAAATAAGAATTGACTGGATGTTCCAAAAATTCTCTAGCCCCAACCCTAAATAGACGGTAATGCTATAAGTACTTGAAGAGTGGGAATGTACCGAGGAAAATCATAATAACAAAAAAATCCCAACTCAGCTCAGCTCTTAACTAGATTTACCCAATCCTCTACACAAAAGCTAGAAAATAAAGGGGGAAGCCCATTTTGAAAAATGAATAAGATATAACTCAGTCTGTGTGGCCTAACAAAAGGTATATTTTTAACTAAAAATTATGAAACATGCAAAGGAACAGAAAAATAAAAATACAGTTAAAAGACAAAATTATCAGTAGATTCAGACTAAAATATAACACTGACATTTGAATAATCATATAGGAAATATAAATAATAATTAATATGTTAAGAATTCTAGTGGAAAATTATATGAGAACAGATGACGAATTTCAGCAAGATATAGAAAACATAATAACATTAAATTAAAATGATAGAAATTAAAAGAGTAACAGATAAATAATACCTTCAATAAGCTCATCAATACACTTGACACCTGAGAAAATAATTAGTGAATCTCATTCAACGCCAATGGTTAGCATCAAAATTACATCACAAAGAAAAAAATTATTTAAAAAATTTAGAATCCAAGATATATGTAACTGTTTCTTTTGCGTGTCTTCTAATGTCAGTAACTGGAGTTCCAGGAGGAAAAGAGAGACAAAGTGAAAGATGTTGGGAAAGGTAAGGGCAAATAATTTTCTAAACGGAATGAAAGACAACAAATGATATATTCAACATCTCAAAATCTCAGACAAACTGAACAAGATAACCACTCCCTACCCAAAGCACGTACACACACACATACACACACACAGACACACACACACACACACACAATGTCCCAGTACAACTATACAACTCTTGGAAATTGAAGACGAAATAAAATCCTGAAAGTAGTTTGATTAAACATCATATTACATATAGAGAAACAAATATAAGAATTATACCAGGTTCTGCAGGGGCAGTGGCTCACACCTGTAATCCCAGCACTTTGGGAAGCCGAGGTGGGCAGATCACTTGAGGCAGCAGTTTGAGGGCAGCCTGGGTAACATGGCGAAACCCTGTCTCTACTAAAAATACAAAAATTAGCCAGGTATGGTGGTGCATACCTGTAATCCCAGCTACTTGGGAGGCTGAGGCACAAAAATTGCTTGAACCTGGGAGCTGAGATTGTGCCACTGCACTCTGGCCTGAGTGACAGAGCAGAAAGAGTCTGTCTAAAAACACACAAAAAAGAATCATACCAGGCTTTTTGTTAGAAATTATTATTATGCAAGTCAGAAGATAATACAGTAATGTCTTTAAGTTCAAAAATGGGGAAAAATGCCCAATAATATTCTCTATGTAATAAAAATATCTTTCAAATATAAAGGAGATATAATAACTTTCAGAGAAACAATAGAGAAAATGTATTGCCATTATTTCTGTTCTCTATGAAATGTTAAAAATAAGCCCTCCAGGTGAAATGAATATGACATCAAAGAAAAACTTTCATCTACACAAAGAAATAAAGGAGTGTTCTAAGTGATATCATTGAAAGTAAATACAACATTATTTACTACATATTTTAATTGCTCTAAAAGATGGTTGCCTAAAGTAAAAAAGATGTCAATAGATATTATATTTATAACCTAAATAAAATGTAAAAATATGTTATAATAATGGTGTCAAGAAAGGATAAATAAAATGGTTGTCTACTGTTTAAAAGGTGCTTATTATACACACCAAATTTTATAATATTATTTGAAGGTGAATCATGATTATCTGAAGATTTATATTGTAAACCCTGTGGTAACCCACAAAGACATTTATAAAATAGACATAAATAATAAACCAGTGTTGGAAATAAAATAGAATTATAAAAATAATCCACAACTTCTGTTTTCATGAAAATATAGAAAATACATATATATGTATATGTGTGTATATGTATGTGTATATATATATATTTGGCTCTTGTTTAACAGTAGAAATTATATATATATATATATTAGTAAAGTACAAGTAAAAATTGTGGACATTATACATAAAACAAATGTAAGAAAACTCTGAATAGTGGAGAGAAGAAGAAAGATCTACCTGGGAACCTTGGAACTCAAGGAATGTCATGGTGGTGAGTTTTCTCAGATTTATTTTTTGCCTCACATATATTAGAATTGGAGGTGAAAAAGATGGCATCCTGGAAGTAACAATAGTCACAAACAAAAAGCCAATAATAGCCGCCTGAAGTTTCTAGCTAAAAACCCAGAAAAGTGGTAGCTAGGCAACATGGAAAATCCTTAAACAGTACCTTCTCTACTCCAGCCAAACACTACAGAAAAGTCTATGGCCCCATTGGCACCTGTGACACCTAAGGTCAGATGGAAAGCCTAGGCTTCTGCTCTTAGAAGACTATAATATAGTGTTTCAAAACTGTACTGTGGTAGTGTTGGAGATGTTGGAAGCCAGGACCTTTGTTCCTACTGGGCACTAGCAAACACCTGCTTGAAGGTCAGTACCATGTGAAATGCCTAGCTTTTATTCACACTAAGTAGTAACAAGGGTCAGACTCCTCCCAAATGGAATGGTGTCAAAGGAGGTCTGGAGGAGAGTTGGAACTTTTATTGTCACCAAGCAGTAATGAGACCAAAGGAATCCAATCACAGTGCCAGTGGAGACCTCATGGAAAGGCAGAATTCCCAGCCTCCCCACTCAAAAATAATGATGAAACCTCCTCTTCTCAGGTGTCAACAAGGTCGAATGAGACACCTGTGGAAAACCTGGTCTTCTCCATTATTCTGTCAGGAATGAGGCAACAATTTCCTTCCATTGCTAGTGCAGTATCAGAAAAACTAGGCTAAAACAGGAAACATAAATGTGATTCTAAATTTTATAAAATAACAGAAAGATGTTCAATATTCAGTTGAAACTCATTTATCATGCTAAGAACCAGCAAGTTTTCAAACTGAAAGAGATGGACAATCAAGACATACAAAACTAAGGTGACAGAAATGTGGAATTATATACTAAAAATATTAAAGCAGCCATGATAAAAATGTTTCAATAAGCAATTACAAACATGTTTGAAGCAAATAAAAAAATAGAAGGTATCAGCAGAAAGATGTATAATCTCATGAAAAACACAAAATATAAACAGGAATCAAGTGGAAATTTTAAAACTAAAAAAATTTATAACCTAAATGAAAAGCTCAGGAGATGGAACCAGTAGCAGAATGAAGAGGCAGAGAAAATAGTCAGTGAATTGGAAAATAGAATAATAAAATTAACAATTTCAGTATAAAGGAAAAAATAGCCAGGGAAAAGTTGGATACAGCCTCAGAGACCCATGGGAATATAACTAAAATTCTAGCACAATTTTGTAACTGGAATAACAAAAGAAGTGGAAAAAAGGTGTAGGTCTGAAAAAGTATTCAAAGAAATATGAATGAAAAGTTTTTTCATTTGGCAAGAGATACAAAATCTACATATTTACAGAAAGTGAGTAATAAGATAAAAACCAAGAAATCTACACCAAGATACATCATAGTGAAAGTTTTGAAATCTGGAGATAAAGACAAGTTTTTGAAAGCAGTAAGAATAAAATGAAACTTTTTCTGTAAAGAGAAAACATTTACAGAATACCAGATTTCTCATCAGAAGCCATGGAAGACAGAAGAAAATTGCACAATATTTTTTAAGTCCTGAAAGAAAGGAGTCCTGTCAACATAGACTCCTAAATTTGCAGAAAATATCCTTCAGAATTGAAGGGAAAAATGAAAAAATTTTTAAATGAAGAAAGATTAAGATTTGTTAGTAGCAAGCTTACTCTAAAAGAATGGCTAAAGGAAATTCTCCAGATCGGAAGCAATTAAAAATAAACAAACAAAACACTTTGAGATATTAAGGAAGGAGAAAATACACAGTAAGAAAAAAAATGACACAGAAAATACACTTTTCTTTCTTTGAGTTTTCTAAATTGTGTTAGATGTTTGCAGCAAAAATTATAGCACTGTCTAATGTGGCTCTAAATATATGTAGAAAATATTTAAGATATCACATTATATGGAGAAAAGAGACATGAGGAAGGGAGAATTCCTATACTTCACTCAATCTGCTAAGATGATGATAACTCTAGACGGTGACATATATATATGTCTCACATATAAAAAATATATATAATTTCTAAATTTTTAGAAACTATTTTGACACATTATAAATATTATATGGAATTGTGTTAACATGACCAAAAATGGTTTTAAATACCAGGAAAACAAATAGAGTGAAAAATGTAAAATTCAATATCATTTTTTAAAATTTTGCAGATTAAATGTGATATTTTTTGTGATTAAATGGATTTTAGGACACAGTGTTTCAAATATTTTTATAAGAAGAATGAATCATATTTTAAGTAGTGGTAGCCAAAATCTTAAGTTTTATAAAATAAAATTGATTCCAGAGACAGGGAAAAAAATATCACAGAGTTGGCTTTGTTATAATAGAACTATCCCTGAAAAGTTCCACGATGAGCTAAGGGAAGCAAATCAGCAATCACTCCCCACTGTAATCTCCCCATTTACATGGAAGACATTTCAACATTAATGATTTTAAGGTAAGTGCACTGTGGGATGCAGTTAGAATAGGACTGTGCAATTTGGAGCTGGTAATATTCCATTATTGTGACCAGAGCACTTAAACTGTCATAAACTCTAGTCACTTAGCAGCAGACCAAGGAAAGGAAAGCTAATCTTAAGTGATGGAGGTAGGAGGTTAAAATAATGCATTGTAGGAGATAGGTCAGACATCAATAGGAACATATTCAGAAAACAAATAAGGAAGCTAGGAGATCAATTTAAAGAACTTACCCAGCAGTTAGCAGGAAGGGATAAAGCAATATAATGAGGGGATAGATGTTGAGGTGTCAACATCAGTATAATTAGAGTGCCAGGATCACTAATAATTAAACAGTAAAGAGAAAATATCTGAATAAATAGTGCCTGATCATTTTTTACAATCAGAGAAAAATAATACTTTAATTTGTAAAAATGTATATAATACCTATAAGTGTCATGTATGGTGAGGTATCATATATACCAATTATAGAAAAGTTGAGATCAACAAACACAGAAAAGCAGACCTTCTGAGGAACATGATTCAGCAACATTGACCTGGTGACTTCAACAGCAGATTGGTTATGAAGTCAGCAAATCACATTTTTAAATGCCTCATGTACATATCCCTCTTTTGTTTGATTCCACTTTTATTTTGAGCCAAAAAAAATTATATTTGGGGAAACTACTAGTATTGTAGTTGGTTAATAAACAATTATTTTTCTTTGATATGAATTTTAACCTGAGCTCTGTGTTCTGTTAAATTTCATGGCAGAGTGAAATCCCTTTGAACTCATGACTGTAGAGGCACTTAAGTTGGGTGTCGAGGTGGAGGGAAAGGTAGTGGGTTCAGCATAAATAGATACCATATGTACTATATACACAAAATATAGATAATTATATAATAGAGTAGTGGTTTTGGATAAGAGGTCTACAACAGAATCACCTTATTATTTTTACTTCTGTTTCACACAGGGTGAAATAATGGAAAACTGTCTGAGATTCATGCTGTAAGCATGAAAACAATCTGAATAAAATGATTTTTAAAAATGTATTAATGAGCTGACTGTTTAATGGTGAATACCTCAAGGTCCAAGCTGTTAAAAGGAAAAGGGGATCCAGATAGATACATAGGTCACTGAAGCAGTTTTCCCTCTTGTATGTGCTGAAACTGAAGACCACAGAGCTTTGATGTCAGTGGCCTCACAGTTTGTAGAGGAAAAGAGGTAAGACTTAGGGCTTATTCGAATGAAGAGTCCAACAGAAGCAAGCCTGCTCCTGCCACAAAGTTGACCCTGAAATATGGAACCCTCTATGGAAAGGTAGATTAAAAATATATCTGATATGCCTGACTACTGCTAGGGGGTTATTTAAATCAAAACAGAGCCCTGAGTGTAAGTGAAAAAACTTTTCTTAGAAATAATTCATGATCACATTCTAGACTTCACCTGCACATGAAAACCTAGTTTGAATAACCCTAGCATTTTAAGGGGCCTTTGTTGGAGGCAGGGGCAGGAAGGACGGGGGCGGGAAATCAAGTGGCCTGTTAGTGTTCTCATGTTCCTGGAAAAAGCAAACGAATCATATCTCAAAAAACTCATCTTCATCTGGTCAGTAAAGCTTTCTCACAGAATAATTCCAAGAGCTATGACGCTTTCAGTCAAAAATCACTGATTTTTTTTCAGTAAAAAAAAAAAAAAATCAAGAGAAAAACAATAACTAGGAATCAGCAGAGAATACAGAGCAAAATATAGAGTCTGAATCCTCAGAACTGTAAATATCATTGGGGAAAATGACATGATTTTTTAAGTGTACTTCAAAGAATGATCGCAAATATAGGTAAAGATTAAGAAACTGGAAGTAAAATAATTGAAACTAAAATTAAAAACACAATGAATGAGATTTATGACGAGAACTAATGGCTCATAACACAGAGTTGGGAAAAAAATGTCTAGAAGCATAGTGAGAAAGAGATAAAATGTATACAGTGAAAGAGTTGAGAGAGACAAATGGACAAAGGATATAGTTGAAGAAATAATGATTGAGAATTGTCTTAGTCTGTTCAAGCCACCATAGCAAAATATGTTTCTATAAACCACAAAAATTTGTTTCTTAGACTTCTGGAATATGGAAGTTCAAGATCATGGTGCCAGCAACATCTAGTGTTTGATGAGATAAGAAAGAAGAGTGATTTAAAAAAAAATCAGTGTAATTAGCACAAAATTTATAGAGATAAATCTAAATGTGACAGTAAATTATAATAAATGTTAACAAACAAAATGCTTTACTTAAAAGGGAAATATTTCCAGGATAATTTCTTAAAAATAAAAATACATGTGACAATAATAGTATGCAAAACCTAAATATGCAGAAATTTGAAGGAATGAGGGAACATATGCTATGAAATTTAAAATCAAATTAAAGCTGACATAACTATATTAATAATAGATGATACAGGCTTTAAGGCAAAAAACATTACTAGGGAAATAAAGAATCTTTATATACTAATACAGATTTCAATCAATCAATAAGATCATCAGTTATAAATCTGTGTAACAGCCTCAAAACATATAAAGCAAACACTGACAGAATTAGGAAGAGACTAATTGACTAATATAGTGAAGAATACATAGTGAGAAATTTAACACACTTCTGTCATGAATTGATAGATAAAATACACAAAAAATCAGCAAATATATAGAAAAACTTAAAGAGACATTTTAAAAAATAATGATTAACCAATTCTGCAAGGACAGAACAAAAAGTAGGTGAACTTATTTTTTGTATAAAACAATTAACATAGAAGCCAGATAACAAAAATAAACTCTTTCAGAATGTGGTAATTAGACAAAGCCACGCAGTAAACCAAAAATAGGCAAACTGCTAATCCTAGATAAGACAACAGGGTCTATATTGATTTCATTTAGGGTGATTTCCATCCCCCTCCCTATTTCAGTGGCACTGTTGCCAAAAGCTGGCAGCAACCTAGAAAACAGAGACATCAGATGCTTTTGGAGATCTGTTAAAAGTACAATCTCTAGGGCGTAGTCAATTTTTTATCTGAACTTGCAGTTCCGTGAGATATTTCTGTTCTCAAGAATGTGGAGGCTGTTTGATTTGACACAGCGCTCAACTCAGCAGAACAGTCTAACCCTAGGGCATTTCCAAAACAATAGTAAATGGATGGCAAGCTTCATAGTTGCCCTGAGGCTGTGATTTCACTTGGGGGACACAAGAGCCTATCTAGGAATTGAAAAGGGAATTTTGGGAAACTCAGTGATCACAGGAACTTTAAAAAGCTCTGACATATGCCCAAGAATCTGAAAGTTTGTGTCTATGTGCTTGCACAGCAAAATATATGGAAAATGAGAAAGCACCAGCCACTGTCTGACTTAAGGCCTTGAACAAACAGAAACTTAAAGCTAAGGCTGTTCTGTAAAATGCCTACCTGAAGTTAACAAGTGTACCTCCTCAGAAGAGTCCCCTTAGCAAACAATAGAAAATATACAGACAAGGCATCTACGAAACTCTGACAAATGATTGGAGTATAATTTAGCTGACCACTAAATTATACTGACCCAAATATGACTATTAGGGAACCAGGCTTAAAAATAAAAAAACAATAACATAAACAAATACTAACTGGAAACTCTGTGGCCACACATTGCAGAGAATACAGAATATAAAAAATTAATTCAGGAAAGCCTTTAAACAAATAACAGCAATAAGAAAAAACACCTTAATAACAGAAGTAGAAAACTCTTACTTCAGAATAGCTTTCTTACTTTACCTAGAATGTCCAGTTTTTAATAAAATGTACTAGATGTGGGAAAAATAGAAACATAAAACAAATATAAAAACGTCAGCAGAATCTACAACAGAAGGGGACCGAATTTTGGATTTAGACTTTGGTTAAGGACTTTTACAAACCAAAAATAAAATTCTAAGTCCTCCCGCTAACTGAATGGACTGCTCCTCTTGGCCAAAGCTTTCTGAAATAGACCTGAAACACTAGTTCAGGCCATCATGGGAATGGATAGTTAGATATGCTTCATTATACATTCCTCCCTTTAGAATTCAGAGCTAAACAGCATTAACATTAAAAACAGAGACCTCAAGACTCACAATGCAGACTTTTTATAGCAATAAGATACCAATGTGACAGATTATAGACATTGAAACAAATCAAAGCATTTTACACCAAAATATGTTTCTGTGACAAATTTTGAAATGGCTCTGCAAATTTGTCTATTGTGACAAAAATTTACATTCTGTAGCGAATTCTTTTCCCTTTCCATGTTTTTTTCCCAATCCAAGAGATAATTTTCAAACCATGTTTGACTGTGTGTAGCTGGAATCACGGCAAGTAAAGCTACAGATAAGGAGAGAGTACTGTATTTACAGAAAATGTCATCAGAATGCAAGATAATTAGTAGTTTATTATGTGATTTCCTTGAATACATAGCATATGACATAACAAATATTTCTTATTTCAGATCAAAAACTTCTTACCAACCAGACTGATGTTGATGTAGCTTGAGGTAGTTTTTCTTTTTTTATGAAGAAGAACAACTAGCTGCTTCTCACAGGGTCTTTTCATTGCTTCCTTTTTATGCTACATTCTCCCTATTGATTTTACTTGGGTGACTCATAGACTTTTTCCTAATTTTTCTCATTTCCTATGTACTTCCATGAGAAGTATATAAAACATTTCCTGCCCTTAGACTATGTTAAAGTATGTGGTGCTATATGTGGTTAGAGGCTTTTCCCCATTTAAGGAATAGAGTTTTTCTTAATGTCCATGGGTATATGTTCAGTTCACAGTGTCTTTGCCCCTTGCAGTATCTCCACACCTTCATATTCTCTAAGTGAATTTCCAAGAAAGCTGTGCATGATGTTTGGCCACATTTACTAATCCGAGGTTCCTAAAATTGGGTGATGGAAATGTTGAACTCTCAATCACAAATGATTTTTAACCTGAATGTTTTCTTACTGTAAATGAGGTCTTGAAAATACTATCAACATTTTCCCCAAACAAGGTAATCACCTGGTTTATTGCATCAAGTAGGCCTGTGTGATTTCCACTCCAATTACACTCCTCATATCTAGCGTACTTGAACAATAGCAATTTGGCTTTTCATATTTGGACTCTCAAACAACCAAAGTGAGAGTATGCTTAACACCAAAAAATGTTCACTCTTTATTGGCAGAAATTGTGATGTTTGAAAGTTATTGCCAAGAGCTTTGGAATTTTTATAGACAATTCCAGGAAGGCAGAGGTTTCTGGGTGATATGGTAATCACTAAGAAGAACTCTTTTCCTTTGGGGCCAAGCACTGCTTTCTAATTTCATAAAAATGCGAATAAGCTGTGAGAGTTCCATTAAAAAAAATATTTGTATGATCTTTTTTATTGATGCTACATAAGAAAATGAAGGCAATGCTAGTATTATTAAGGGACTGAATGTTTCCTTTCTTTTGTTTATGCTTATTAGGCAGATCACACTACATTCTCTTTTATTTTCTGGAAATAAAGTGAGATCTTTAGAAAGGTAGTCTCTTGGCTCACCCTCTGTAGGCTACCTGGGCCTTCAAAATTGATAAACTCAGTTATATATAACATAAATGTAAAGAGTTTTAGCATTTGTGTTATAAAGGTTGTTAAATCATCTACAAAGAAACAATTTTTCCGAAATAAAGTCCTATGTATTTAAAAATGTTTCTTAGAGTATAATTTCTTCTTTATTTGTTCTTGGTTTTAAAATTTAAAGACTGAGATTCTTATCTTGGTATTTAAGATATTGTACAATCTTTCTTCTATTTGCCATTGTGGCACAGACACCTGAGTCCTACCCATGTCTCTGATTAGTCACAGTGATGGAACCAGATTTGGGGACCAAATCTGATAGAGAGGCTTATAAGCCATTTGGGCCTAATATCTAAGGCAATATCTCTGTATTAATCAGTGTTTGTAACTTCCTGCTCTCATATTGGCCTGTCTAACCATCCTCAAAATCTGACTATTGCTACTGCATTGGCTTTCTGTGCATGAAAATATTAAGAAAAGTAGTTACATTATTTATAAAAGAACTCATTATCTTAATTGTCCTCTTTAAAAATGCATTACCTAGGGTTTTAGAAGGCTTCATAAATACTTTTAAAATTATTATCCTATTGGTGCTCTTCTCCTGCTCACGTTTGGGCTCAAACTTCTTTCAAAATGGAAGTAAACATGTAAATATCAATACTAATAGATGTGGGTTCTCTGTGTATTGGATGGATGTAGAATATGTACTACTCCCAGAATATGTTAAGATATGTGGCATCATATGTGGTTAGTAGGGGGCATTAAAAAGGCCTCCTAAGAACAGTTTTTTAAAATCAGGTATAGTTTTTGAAAGTCCCATAATCAGTAATTACATTTTCAGGTGTTAGCTACCAAAAAATTCATGGGGTAAATTCCATAGAATGCCCTTGGGTTGTTAAAGTACTGTGCTGTTTCAGTTCCTCCTTAGGCCTTTAGAGGAGGGGAGGGTATAGCAAATCCAGACCTTATATTATATCTTAAATAATATGAGGAATGCTAGCCTAATGTTTTGTGTGTCTGTCCCCCTTCCTTCTGCTTCCCTAACCCAGCCCATTATGAAGTCTGACACAGCCCTAGTAAATACATGGCTTTATTATGATTAAGTACATACCTACTGTCATTAAGTCTCAACTTCTTTTGTGACTACAAACACACCTGAAAAAATCTGCCATTCTTTCCCATCAGAAGAAAAGACTCACTGTGTCAGTACGTCTGGACTCTCCCCAGGGAATCAGCCCCAGCAGGGAGGGCTGATAAGCACCGTTTGTGGACAGAGCATGAATAATTTGAAAAAGGCCTAAATTCCCTGTGAATTTTTATGTATTCTCCACTCTTATTCAACACCCTTTGAGGAATCAGTATATTTATTTTGAATACATTCATCAAATATTTGCAATGCTGTCATCAACTGGATGCTAAGAAATTGATGTCTCTCTCTTTTGTCTAGAACATCCTTCCTGACATGGTGTTTAGCAAGGTGGACACTGGAGACTTGAGGGAAGCAAACAGTTAATTTAGCAAAGGAGAAGTTTTATCATCTTGACAATTTCTTCATGACTTGTCTATAAGTAGGAAAAATTTTATGGTTATTCTAGGCCATATGCTTAGGGTGACCCTTCTTTGTTTTGCTATTGATGTCATAAAATTTGTATGAGTTTTTGAAGAAAGAATATATCATTTTCATTTTATACTGGGCTCAGCAAATCAGGTAGCTATTGCACTTTTTAATTTCTGTGGAGCCCTTCAGAGACTCACGTAATGTTGCACCTTAAGGGTTAACATCTTAAACGTGGCTTCCATTAAAGTGCTGCGGAAATGTCCAAGTTTAATAGCAGTATCCACAGGTGCTATCCACTGGCTTCTCCCATATAGCTTGGGAACATGTAGAGCTGACAGAGAGAGGAACTGATTTCCATTTTTACTGCCTATAGAAAGGATTTAATAAAACAGATTTCTCTCTTTTGCTTTTGAAATATAATTCATTCTAGATGACTTTTTGTAAGGAATGAGAGAAGTTTAATTGGTTAAGAAAAAACTACATAGACATTCTAGATGGGATTTTAGATGGCCTGCTCTGCAGTTGGCTGAACAGTTGCTTTTCATCGTGCTGTACTGAGAGCATCTATTAAGCAATTACAAACAACCAGTGTTCAAATCCCACTTTTGTCATTTACCAGGTGCGTGATTTTAGGCAAGTTTATTTAAAGGATGAACGTTAGCTTTCTCAAATGTCAGCTGGCGATGATGTGTGCTGGACTCAGGACTGTCTTGCAGATTAAATGAGTTAATACATGGCATATGATCATAGTAGTATGTTGCATACGTAAGCACTCAGTAATTGTGATTGATATGGAATAAGGGTTAGTTAAGATTTTTAGTTTGTGGAGAAGGGCTTAGAATGCTGTTTTTTAATAGGTAAAGAGAAGGAAGGAAAATAATAAGGTTATCTTTTCATGCAGAGGTCTAGTCCTAAGTACGATTCAATTCTAACTCTGTATATGCCCTTAAGGAGGTTTTTGACGTTCCTGCAAAATGTCAAGGGTTTTTGCTGCACATAAAAAGAGTGCTGGGGGCTGGCCACTGGAGTGATGCTATGATCAAACATTTTTAAAAAATTTATATTCCTTCAGATGTTTCTTGACTTACCTGAGAATGGGTAAAAGCTTAAGCGTTTACAGGGAACAAATGGAAGCTTAACAGCCATCTGGTGTTCCAGGGGCATCTGGAGCTTTTCTCTGTACGATGTGCCATGTGTGTTCTCTCTGTTGCTCTCTCACTTCCCCACACACTGGCTCAACAAACAAAGGCAATACACACTCCCAGTCAAGACCTTGGCATAATAGTGGAATTGGAGGAATTTGTCTTCTTAGTTCTCCATGTCTCAGTCCTACTTCCCATGTCCTTTCCAGAAGCTTGATGGTCTCTTATTTTTATTATTACTTTTCACCTGCTGATTAATTTATTCAACAAATATGAAATATCTACTTGTGATATGGTCTGCTAGGTTCTAAGAATATAGTGAGTGAGTCAGAAAAGGTCATTGCCCCTGCCAGCTTGGTGAAATATATCAATGATAAATAATTTGAAAAATACACTAGATTGTTAATAATTCTGCAATTTCTATGAAGGAAACTAACAAGGTGATGAGATAATAAAGAGTCAGGGGAAACCAGTTTATATGGGAATATCAGGGTGCTCTTCTGGAAATGTGGCATTTAAACTGAGATGTAGAGTATGAGCTCAGTGCGCAAAGTACTGGAGAAAACAGCACGCTGGGAAGAAGGAAGAGCAAATTCAATTATCTGGAAGAAGGAAAGGGCATTGATGCTTTGAAGAAACAAAAGAAGTGAATGAGGCTGGATTGTAGAGAGATGGAGCTGGGGAATGGTCTCATGATGAACATGTGGTGCATAATAAAAGGGCTGAAAAGAAATTCAAGACAAAATGAAAACCAGTGAGGATCTTTCATCAGGGAAGTAAAGTATACGAACTCATATTAGAAAAAAATCACTTACTGGACTAGAAAGTGGTAAAAATGGAAGCAAAGGGATCAATAGTCACTTATGCTACAGAAGATAATAATTTGCTAGAATGGTGATGATAAAAAAGTTAGATTCAAGAAATATTTCAGAGGTGCATCTTACTTAATGATACATTTATGCGAAGATGAGGGTACAAGGTGAAATCCAGGAAAAAGCCCATATGTTTGGCTTAAGCATGTAAAAGGTAATGGTGTTACTAATATCATATCAAAGTCTATTTTAAGAAAAGAACTGGATTAAAATTACGTTCTGGGCCAGGCACAGTGGCTCATGTCTGTAATCCTAGCACTTTGGGAGGCTGAGGCAATGGATCACCTAAGGTGAGGAGTTTGAGACCAGCCTGGCCAAAATGTTGAAAATCCATCTCTACTAAAACTATGAAAATTAGCCAGTCATAGTGCTGGGTGCCTATAATCCCAGCTACTTGAGAGGCTGAGGCAGGAAAATTGCTTGAACCCAGGAGGCAGAGGTTGCAGTGAGCCAAGATCATGCCATCGCACTCCAGCCTGGGTGACAGAGCAAAACTCCGTCTCGGAAAAAAAAAAAAATTGCGTTCAGTTAATTTTTTTTTCATTTCCTGCCAATAGGCATTTCACAAATGCACTTTGGTGAATATGATCAACTAAGAACAGTTCAAAGTGTTCTCTCTCAGTGAGCTTTGCATTTTAACAAACAATGAAAACCTAAGCTAAATTCTAATATTCTACAAGCAGGAACTCTAACATTTGTATATTTTTTCTCATCTATTTGCAGTAAATTCACATCATTTGGGCTCCCACCTGTTCTGCTCTTACTTCAGTAAGGTTTTAGCCACCACTTGCCTCTCATTCTCTGTTGGCAGTTCACACTAATCAGCCCCAAACCTTAGAGCATGTCTGAAATAGATGTCAGAGTGTCAAGGATGAAAATTGGTTAGGTGGAGTTGTGGAAAGAGAGATGGAGGCTGGCAAGAGGATTGGATTTTCTCTCCTTCAAATGAAGAATTTGTTTGTTTATTTATTTGTATGTTTGTTTGTTTAGACGGAATGGTATTTCTTACCACCATAGTCAGAATATATCATAATATTGCAAGGTGCCAGCCATATTCCAACAAATTCTACAGAAAATTCAGAGATTGAAGTTGGTGAATTCAGAGTTTCAAGCTTTATCCTACTTAGGAGAGGGGAGGGTACAGCAAATGCATGAGGAATAACATGAATAAATAACATGAGGAATACTAGGCTAATGTTAGCACTTTGGGGTGTGTGTGTGTTTGTGTGTGTGTGTGTGTGTGTGCGACGAAATCTTGCACTGTCGCCAAAGCTGGAGCACAATGGTGCGATCTCAGCTCACTGCAACCTCCACCTCCTAGGTTCAAGCAATTCTCCTGCCTCAGCATCCCAGGTAGCTGGGATTACAGGCGTCTGCCACCAGGCCTGGCTAATTTTTTGTATTTTTAGTAGAGATGGGGTTTCACTATGTTGGCCAGTCTGGTCTCAAACTCTTGACCTTGTGATCCACCCATGTGGGTCTTCCAGCGTTTTGTTTTTATAGTTATTTTGTTTTACAGTCTACTTTGCTAAATTCTTTGCCATTGATTTTCCCTTAAACTGTGGTGTTCTTTTTTTCTTTTCCTACCTGCAGTCGCTCCGCTTTTTATTCTTTATTTTTTCACTGAAAAATTCCAACTACTTACCAGATTTTAATGATGAATGATTCACTGATTCATCACAGATCTTGATTTCAAAAGCCCACTATGCCATAAACACAAACCTAACCATTGACCAATTTATTCAATTAAAAATTTTTAGGCTGAGCTCTTAACAATTTATCCCAGTCCAATCTTTAAAATTAAAAAAAATTTGCCAGAAATGTGAAAGCCATCTTTGATTCCACTTAAACCATTTTATTCATTTTTTAAAAGTAAGCAGTATTCTTTTAAAGGCTTCTGAAGCCTATTTTGATTTTTGATTCTCCTCTATTAAAATTTATTTTATTGAATTATATTTTAATACACATTTCAAAATATTCACTATTTCTCTGCTAGAGATATCAACCTACTCAGAGATTGTGTGTCTTCATCCTCTTAATGTCAGACTTGGCTGTGAAATCTGATACATAACATTTTAGCTGATACATTTGGGACTGTTCTAGGAAATGCCATCCTCTCTTTGCCTTCTGCCGTGAGCTAGGTATACCTCATCTAGAGTGCATGCATAAAGACTGAGGAAAATATAAGCTTCCAAATCAACTACTATAATGAAAAATATGAGCAAGAAACAAACCTTTGTTTTTTGTAATACCCTAAGATTTTTTGTAATTGTTGCATGTAATACAATAGTTCAGTCTTCAAGTTATCTGTTTAGTTTTAGAGACAAATCGAAATTTTTTTTTAGCTAGGTTTTTTCACCAGTTAGCAGACATTAGCATAAATACTACATAATATTTCTTGAGATTGTTGAGAAGTCATGTTGAATTTTGGATGATTTGAGTATTTATGATTATTTTGGAATCATGAAATAAGGAAAAAATTAGAAAGCTGTGGAGACGTATCAAAGTATATGTCTATCCAGAGTCGTATGACACGACAAATGAAAGTAATAATATATTCACCATAAAAGTAATAATGTTGATTGAATAAAATTAATTATATAAAGCTCTATATTTGAATTCCTAGTACATAGTAAGTGCTTAGTATATTTTAGCTAAGGAAAGGAACTCTAGTCCCTGGGAAGATATGAGGTCAACAACATATTTCTCACTTTCAGAATGGTCGAGAGCTGAGACATATGCACTCTTCATGCCTTTGCCAGAATAGCTCTAAATCATTCAGTGTGCTAAGAAACACATTTCACTTTACTTTTAAAAATTAAAACTTGAATTTTTAGCCTCTGAATGTTGCTGGGTGTAAAAGTACTTTGCCAGTGGCTTGAAAGAATAATTGTACTTCCTTCATAGCTTTCAACATTATCAGGGAAAATGAGGGTACATGAGAGGATGTGGATCATTCCTTTCTGTTTGCACTGATGATTGACGTATTCTACCGAAAAATAAAATATCTGTTTAATTCATGTATTTGAAACCTGCTTCAATGGAAACTCATTCTTTCTAAACCATAACAAATATTAACAGATTTTGAATAGTATTGCTATTCATTTAAAAAATAATATTTAGGTCAGTAACTCATGCTTTAGTTTTGTATTTTTGAGTTTAGAATAATAGTGTACCATTATGGGCTTTCAGAAAGTGACAAAGATAACTCTCACCACTTCCTACTCCTGGCCCCTCACTTTTGAATTTTTTGGTCCAATGCAAATCCTTTTTTTTTATTATTATTATTATTCATGGTGTATTCTGGAGATGATTCAGGGAAAGGCAGCAGGGACCATTAATATCTTGCCTTGCCACAGTGAGAATGATTCTACAGTACCACCATTTCTCAGGAGGGATGGGTTTTAAATATGTATAGAGAGAGCTTCTGTTTGATGGATCACAGCTATGACTCTTTCTATGAGAGAACAAGCCTATCTCTAAGCTTGACATTCCCCTGCAGATGACACTCTAGAACTCTGCTGTCAATACACTTTTACTCAGAGTAAAAATTGGCTGATGACCAAAATACTCCACTGTAAGAAATGGGGTTATATCCTCTGCTAAACTGTGGTGTTGGTGGAGATTCACCTTAAGAAAACCTGGTGTCTTCTTTCTGCCCAGTCCTGGCGGATGGAAGAAACCAAATTCATACTAGTTTGTAAATTACTGAGGCCAATGATATGTGTTTCTTCATATCACCACACACACACACACACACACACACACACACACACATAGTGCATAGGAGTTTCTTAACAACAACAAATAATCAGTCCCTAGTGTACAATTATATATAGCTGGAAAGGTTTCTTTTTTTCTTTTTTTTTTTTATCCCAGTAGTAATTGGGGATAGGACAGTGTTTCTTACCTTTCTCCTCCATAGATTAAGGCTTTTAAAAAATATATAGGGTAGAGAAGACAGAAAAAAGTGATACTGGTGCTGTTGCTGGTGTTTCTTTCACCCCGCCTCCCCCAGAGACTGATGCTCCACTTCTCTAGGTCTTAGAACTCTCTTTGAGACCTTTTATGGGTTGAATGAAGTCCCACACAAAAGATATACTGAAATACTAACCCCTAGTACCTCAGGTTATGACCTTATCTGGAATTAGGGTCATCACGCAGATAATTAGTTAGATAAGGTCATACTAAATAGTAGGGTGAGCCCTTAATCCAAGACGACTGTTGTTTTTATAAGAAGAGGAAAGACTAACATTTCTCCTTTACCCACACCCCCCTCCCCACTACCACAGTCCCTGGGGACCACCATTCTACTCTTTTCTTCTGTGAGTTAGACATTTTTTAGATTCCACATATACGTGGTGACTACAAGAAATAGCAAATTCTTATACATTTCAAAGTAGTTAAATAACGGACTTTAAATTTTCTTACCACAAAAGAATGATAAATATTTCAGGTGATGAATAGGTTAGTTAGCTTGATTTGATCATTCTACAATATATACATGTATCAAAACATCACCTTCTACCTCATAAATATATACAATTGTTATTTGTTAATTTATTCTATAAACAATATAATGCTCAAAAAAAAATAAAAGGAAGAGGAGAGAGAGAATGAAGAAGGCTATGTGAAGACAGAAGCAGACATTGGAGTTATGCAGCCATAAACCAAAGAATGCCTGAGGCTACTGGAAGCTGAAAGAATCAAGGAACGATCAGCTCCCAAAGGCATCAGAGAGAAACAGGTCAGGTGATAGCTTGATTAAGGGCTTCTGGCCTCCAGAACTGTGAACGAATAAACTTGCTTTAAGCCACCAAGTTTGTGGTCCTTTGTAACAGCAGCCATAGAAAAGTACTGTACTACAGACCTGCAATGTGCAGACTCATTCAATTTATGTGGGCATCAGGGAGCATCCCACTGTCTCACCAGCGTACACTTGGGCTCTACTAACTTTCTTGCTACTACTAGCTGAACTCTTGTATCTTACTCTTCCTTCTGATCATTGCTGGCAGCTGCTTAGCTAAGCCAATACTGCTACGCGGTACCTTCCTACAGGTGTCTGTCTTTCCTTAGATTTTAGATTTTACCCAATTGCCCTATGACCTAAGGTCACCAGTGGGGTCAAGAAAACTACCAAGTATGTGATTTGGAGGCTTTCTTCTTCTTCTTTAGTTTTAATTTTCAGTGTGGAAGCTATATCCTTTCCAGATCTCCGCATCTCAAAGCAGAAACCAGAAGTAATAAATTTAGTTTGTTTTGCTTTTGTTTTTATTGAATTCAACATATTCAAATATATTTTCTAATTTCCTTTGCATTTTTCTGACCTATGGCTATTTAGCACTACTGACATTTGGCACCAAACGATTCTTTGGTGTGGGGATTGTCTTGTAAATTGTGAGACATTCAGCAGCAATCCAGGGCTCTACCCTTCACCCATGCAAAATCGATGTCTCTAGATGTTACCAAATGACCATTGGGAAAAATTTTCCTTTGTTGAGAACCTCTGATCTAGCATTTCCTTAACCCTGTTCCCATGGTGTGATGATTCTAGCAGTTTCCTTCTAAATACTCTGGTTTCTCCACTATGAATCTTCACTCTGCTGGTTGGAATAGCGTGTCTTCCACCTTTACATGAGCTATGGGAATATGCATCTTCCAGCTTCTGATTACTCTCTGCCTATCTGCATCAAATTTTACCCATTGAATTGGCAGTAACAACGAGATTTAAGAACAAGAGAGCTGGTGTGAAAATTATGATTAATAATTTCTCTACCTCAATGCAGAACAGCAGGCAATAGAATAATATTAAAATACAGTGAATATTTTTTTTGCAATCCTAAAACACTGGAAGAACATGTGGAAGGAGGCAAAAGTTTTAGTTTCATTCATTGAACAAGCACGTACTAAAAAATAACGTATACACACATACACATAACTCCCCCCCCCCACTCACTTATGTTTTCACTATGTGTTCTGGGAAAATAACAATGAGCAAGACATATACCTTAAGGTCTTTATATCTTTTATAGAGAACAGTAAGGCAAAAAAAAAAAAA
>NW_016107415.1:3907793-3951123 GCF_001604975.1 Cebus imitator
AAGCAATTTTCTTTTTTTTCTTGAGATGGACTCTGTCACTTGGGCTGGAGAGCAGTGGTACAATCTCAGCTCACTGCAACCTCCTAAGTTCCCCCACGTTCTCCTGCCTCAGCCTCCCAAGTAGCTGGTATTACAGGCACCTGCCAGCACGCCCAGCTAATTTTTTGTATTTTTAGTAGAGACAGGTTTTCACCTGCTGGCCAGGCTGATCTCAAACTCCTGACCTAGTGATCCGCCCCCCTCGGCCTCCCAAAGTGCTGAGATTACAGGCATGAGCCATTGCACCTGTCCTCCTCCAATGTTTTATCTTTAGTTTTCTGAATATCTTTTTTGTTCTCAGCATTTCTTTTTTTTTAATATTTTTAAAATTAATGATTAAGTGTTTTTGCCCTGTCTTTTATTCTTTCTAATGTTAATTTTAATTTTTCTTTTGAAATAGTAATTTTTGACACCTTTCCTATCTCAGTCTACTTTTTCTTCTTGTCAATCATTTGTTAAAAATACATGCATGTACACACAAACACACATAGAGCTTTAATGAAATAAAATTGATGTGATAAATTATACATGTTTAAAATATACAATTCGATATGATTTGGCATATGTAAGCACCAATTAGACAATCACAGCAATTGAGATAATGTATATATCTGATACGATTAAACTTTGTGTCTCACCCAAATCTCATCTTGAATTGTAGTACCCATAATCCCCCTAATCACCAAGAGAGAGACCAGGTGGAGATAACTGAATCATGAGGGTGATTTCCCAAATGCTGTTCTCCTGATAGTGAAAGAGTTCTCACGAGATCTAATGGTTAGGAACTCTTCCTCCTTTGCTCAGCCCTTTTCCTTCCTGCCACCTTAGGAAGTGGCTTGCTTCCCTTTTGTCTTCTGCCGTGATTGCAAGTTTTCTGAAGCCTCCTGAACCATACTGAACTGTGAGTCAATTGAACCTCTTTCCTTTATAAATTACCCAGTCTCAGGTGGCTCTTTATAGCAATATGAAAATGGCCTATACAATATTAAACACTCCAAAGTTTTCTGATTCTTCATTTTCATTTCCTATTCTCCCTGGAATCCTTTTCTTCTTCAATTGCTGACATTTACTAATCCAGTTTCTCTCATTATAGATCACCTAGCATTTTTCAGAATTTTATATGAAGGGTTCACACAACATGAACTTTTTTTCTGACTTTTATTTTCCTTCAGCATACTTACTGAGACTTGCCTATGTTGTTGCATGAATAGTTCATTTACTTGTATTATTAATATCTGATTGTTTGATTATACCACGATTTGTTCATTCAACTCTTGAATGACTTTTGGATTGTTTCTTGTATTTTGCTACTGCAAATAAAGCTTCTATACACATTCATGTTAAAGACTTTATATAAAGATATGCTTTACTTCTCTTGATTAAATAGATGAGGTACGCTGGCTTGCTTATATGGTTGATGTTCGCTTAAATTTTTCATAAACGCCCAATTGTTCTTTAAAGTGATGGCATAATTTTACATTCCTACCAGCAGTGTGTAAGAACTCAAGTTGCTCCTTACACTTAGCAATGCTTCGCATAATCCGCCTTTGATATTTTAAACATTCTACTAACTATGCAGTGGTATTTTTCTGAAATTCGTTTCTCTCTCACTTTTTTTCCTGTCTTTCTTGCTTGATTTTCTCTTTTATTGATTTTCTATGTAATTTTATTTTCTTTCATTTGATTATTTTAGTTTTCTTTTGCTTTAAGTTTCTTTCTATTTTCTTAGTTTGCTTTTCTAGTTTCTTAAGGTGGGAGCTAAGGTGGAAGCTGACTGAGATCTTTCTTCTTTTCTAATATAGGGTGTAATGCTGTAAATCTCCCCCTAATTACCGTGTTAAGTGCAAAGTACAAATTGTCATATCTCATACTTTCATTTCGATCTATATTTCAAATACTTCAAAAAATGTCACTTTCAAATTCACCTTTGACCCATTGTTTATTAAGAAGAGTGTTAGTTTCCAAATATTTGGGAATTATTAATACTTTTTTCTGTTATAATTTCTATTTTAAGTGCATTGTAATCAGGAATGTAATTTCAATGGCTTTTCAGATTTAGTGAAAAAGTTTTGATAACCCAGAGTGTGGTCTATCTCAGTAAATGTTTCACGTACACTTGGAAAGGTTGTAAATTCTGATGTTGTTTTTGTTTGGAATATTCTATAAATATGAAATATGTCTAGTTGGTTTATAGGTTATTCACGTACTCTTTATCCTTTTTGATTTTGCATATCTGTTTATACTATTTGGTAGGAGAGAGTATTAAAATCTCTAATTATAACTAAAGATTTGTCTACAACAGAATATTTTCTTGCAGTTCTATCAGATTTTGCTTCAAGTATTTAAAAAGTTTCCTGTAAGTACGTATATGGATAGAATTGTTGTATCTTCTTGATTAAGTAGCTCTTTTGCCATTATAAGATTATCTGTTTTATCACTATTAAGAGAGTTTTCTCTTAAGTCTGTCTACCTTATCTGATAATAATATAGTCCCTCCACCTTTCTTTTTGATCGGTGTTAGCATGATATATCTTTTTTCAAAACTTTTACTTGTATTTGTGTTTTTATACTCAAAAAACCTCCTTTTAAAAGGATTGTTTGATTCTTGTTATTTTTATCCAATCTGATTATCTCTGCATATTTACTAAAGTTTTTAGGCCACATAAATTTAATTCTACTATTGATAAGATTGGGTTTAAATCTACCATCAAGCTATTTGCTTCTTATTTATACTATCTGCATTCAATTCTTTTTATCTACTTTTTCATCCTTCTTTCATTATTATGTTACTCAATTTTTCCCTTTTTTGTTGACTGATTAGTTGCAACTTTTGATATTTTATTTTAATGGATACTTTAAGGTTTTTAGTACACATTTTAACTTTTTACTGTCTACTTCCAAGCAATGTTATACTTTTCCCATATAGTGTGAGAACTTTAAAACGATATATAGCTGACCCTTGAATAATGCAAGGGTTAGGGATGCTGATTTCCTGTGCAGTTGAAATCAAATATAACTTTTGGCTTCCCCCAAATTTAGCTGCTAATAGCCTACTGTTATCAGAAGTCTTACAGATAACATAAGCAGTTGATTAAGACTTATTCTATATGTTATATGTGTTAGATACTATATGCTTACAATAAAGCAAGCTAGAGAGAGGAAGTGTTATTAGGAAAATTATAAGGAAGAGAAAATATGTTTACTCTATTAAGTGGAAGTGAGTCGTGATAGAAGTCTTTGTCCTTGTTCATGTTCAGTAGGCTGAGTAAGAGGAGGGGTTGGTCTTGCTGTCCTATAGGTGGCAAATGTGGGAGAAAAATCCCTGCATAAGTAGACCCACACACTTCAAACACTTGTTGTTCAAGGATCAACTGTGCGTCTACTCCCCCCTACCAGACCTTTATTCTATTGTCAGTATTTTGTTTCTATATATGTTTAAAACAACACTTAAAGTATTATTGTTTATTTTAAACAGTTTCTTAGTTTTAAAGATTTTAGCAATAATAAAAATTTTATATATGTAATTATACTTTCTGTGTTTTTTTCATTCATTTAGGTAGATCCAGTTTTCAATATAATTTCATTTTCTTCTGCTTGAAGTACTTCTTTTTAAACATTTGCTTGTGTCACAAGACCGCTGATGATTAATTATTAGTCTTTGTATGTCTGAGAAACTCTTTTGCTTAAATATTTGAATGATATTTGTGTTAGGAATGTAATTCTATGTTGACAGTTTCTTTTTTGTCCTTTCAGTGCTTTTAAAGACGTCACTCTCCTGTTTTCTAAGCTAGCTTTCCTAAGAGAAATCTAGAGCGATTACCTTTGACCTTCTGAATATAACATGTCTTTTTTCCCTGAGCTGCTTAAAACTTTTCTCTTAAACATATACATGATCGCATTTCTTCAAAATACATGATGTTCTGTTCAGTTTTCCTCCTTTTTCCCCTCTGGCTCTTATTTTGTATGTATTTATTGCTATATTTTAAAGTTTACTAATTTTTTGTTCTCCAATATCTAATCTCGTGTTAACCACATTGTGTCTCTTTCATTTCAGGGATTGTAATTTGTAATTTTTGACTTAATTCTGGATCTTTCTTAAACAGTTGTATCTCTACTGAATAAGTTCAAGATTACTTTTAGGTTTTTGGTCATATGAAATATAGTAATAATAACTGTTTTAATGTTATTTTCTATTCAATTAGGATAATCATTTGAGTTTATTTCAATTCTTGATTTATTAGTATGAGTTATATTTTCTTAATTTTTTGCAGGGCTGATAATTTCTGAGTTTATATCAGACATGAAGTTTACCTTATTTGATACTGGATGTTTTCTGTTTCTTCAACAATTTGTGAGGGGGTGTATGTGTGTGTGTGTGTGTGTGTGACAGATAGAGAGAGAGAGATTTGCTGTGTGGAAACCATTGAGGCTTTGTGTCTGGTTTTGTTAGGCGAGATAAGACATGCCTTAATCTGGGTTTAATATGTTTTTCTGGCTGTGAAGCCAGATCTTTCTACTCTACACGATGTCCCCTGGAATAAGATGATTTGAGACTGAATAATGATTAAGTGCTGTTCTTGGCACTGTGTGGTTTCTGGGAATTTTTTCTTCTAATCCTTTTGGGTGGTTCTTCTCACAGTCATTGAGTATTTTCTCCCATGCACGTACCGAGCAGTAGTACTTAATTGAATTCTCTAGGAGACGTTTTTGCAGGTATATGAAATTCTGTGTGCAGCTCTTATTTTCCAGTTCTTCTGTCTGTGTACTCTAATCTCCATAGCTTCCCCAGACTTCTGGCTTTATTTTTTCAACCCAGGGAGGCTGTGGACTCTGTGTGAGTTTTCCCAACCTGCACTGCTCCTGAAAACTTTTTCAGGCAATTAGCTGGGTTAACTGTAAAATTTAACTGCTTTCTTTCTGTCTTACTGTCCTTCATTGACTGATGTCTAATGCCTTAAGTGTCATTATTTAATATATTTTGTTTAGTTTTTCAGTTCCTTCTTTGTCTTTTTTTAAAAAATCTTTTTGTTTTTATAGAATTTGAGTTTTGTCTAAAACACAAAGTGTGATTCCTAAAATGTCTTTCCAATTGTATGAGACCATGTTAAAATTATGCGTTTTTAGCATTTTAAGTGTAATGTTCTGTCTTTTGTATTGGTCTGTATTTTCATAAGCTCATCTTTTTTCCTTATGTTTAAATGTCTAGTAAAGACTGGTGCCTGCACGTGTATGTGCCCAAAGTAAGTTCTTTTTATTTTGTTATGGCACACCCGATTGTTGTTAGAATTATAATACTGGACACAGAATGATAGAGTCAAAAGCACAGAGTATCTCAATCAGGTGTTTCTCTGCACAGTGTTTTTGTCTGTCTTAGGTGACACCACTTTACTAAGACAGGGGTAAGTGTCTATCTTTTTGACACTACCCCTGTGCCAGGGATGTCTTACAAATAAGCCCAGCTTACTTCTTAGTGCCATTGTTCCCTGCTTCAAAGATAAGCCTATACTGAGTTGATAGGCTTAGATGCTGCTGAAGTAGAGTGCCCAAATAAAGTCTAATTCTGATTCTCTCTATATCTCCATTTGTCTTTTTATCCCAATTATTTGAGGAGCATACTGCTGTCTCTTATGAGAGGATATCCCATGACTTATGAGAGAATTTATATAAGTCTCTGAAATTTTATATCTAGAAGAGATTGAGCATTATGCATTGCACATCAGAATCTTCAGGACTGATACAGATATTTCTAAATTATTGGTATTGAAATCTGAATCTAACATGAGGGTGGATATCCAAGTACACATCACTTTCCTTTTTAGCAACTGTTTAAAGATGGAAATGGCTAATTATATTTGAAACTGCAGGGGGAGACAAGCACTGATTTATCTTTTCTCTCTCTCTCTCTCTCTCTCTCTCTCTTTCTCAGATTCTACAAGCTAAGACAGAAAAGAAAGGACAACAAAACAAAATTAATATTACATCACTAAAACACCCATTTGAATAACAAAAGGAAAATGTTACTGTAGAAAAAGCCAGTGATGCTTTGAAAGAGTACAGTAAATAATGAATATTAACCTTCAGGCAAATCATAGAAGTTTTTTCTATTTCTAGTCACTCAGAACAAGAACTCTCCTAGGAAGAGTGGGATAACTGAGGAGACATTTAAAACCAAAACATGTTTCCTTAACCAAGAAATGGTAGGTACAGTTTATAGAACCAAACATTACTCTTTTGGCCAAAGACTGTTTCTAGGGCATTATAGGTAATGAATATACTTCCCATTAATCTACTATGATTCATCAACTTCACAAAACATAGGGGGAAAATATTGTCTTGCTCAAATAGGGAGTTTCTTGAGACTTTAAGATAGAAACAATTAAGTTATACCAGACACAAGTAAAAGCCAGATATCTCATAAGAAAACCAGAATATGGTCACCATGTTAAGGCATTACTTTGACTTGGATTTCTCCAACTCAGAAAACAACAACAACAACTTATGGCATATTGGATGAAGTGAAAACTTTCCTTTATGGTTTTCAGAGCTCTTCCTAATCCGGCTCCACTTCACCTATCTATTACTCCACCATTGTCAAGCTCTCAAGGAAGAGAAGAGTTAGCATGAGCTTCGTATTGTGACCATCCTGGTAATGAATCATGGCAGCCTTTCACTTCAGCCAAGATCTCAGTGACTAGAAGTGTCATGCTATTATCTTCAATGTGAAGATGATGATAGATGACTTTCTAGGTTTCCATCAGCATGTGATTTAGGATACTTTTCTTTGACCAAGACAGAGTAGTAGAAAGACAGGATCTCTTTTTCCTGGGGTAAGACATTTGGCATAATCTGGACATGATCTTGAGCAATAATTAAGAATGGAATGTGTGTCTTATGGGAAGCAGAATTCAGCTCAGTATATTAGCAAAATGTCAGGGTGAATCCCATGGGCTGAAGGTTTAGGGTCTCAAGTCTGATTGGGAAATATGAGTTAGAGACAGTGAAATCCAATATACACACAGTCAGTTGGTCTATTATACTTGTGTAAAAGGGTAGATAAGAGCAAATTATATGGAAAGGCTTCAGCTGCAGATGTCTGGGGATCACTCATTGTGCATAGACTAACAATCACTGGGGCTGACTCTAAGGATGAGCACACCTGAGGTTGCTGATAACCACAATTCTCTCTTTGTCTTTGACTTTCAAACTAAAATAGGTTTGGATCCTGTGGGCTGCTTGGGAATAAAGGTGAAAATATAGATCTGAAAATTAGTGAAGAGGGAATGAGACAAGCTAAGAGCAGCACAATTTTGGACAGATGACACTCAAAACCTGCCTGCCAGTGTATTAATATAATAATTTAGAGAGCTACTTGGGATTTATTTGAATAATTGCAAGTTCCATGGACAATGAAAATTTTAGAGCTAGCTGCTGAGTCACTGACCTGCTATTTTAAACTCAGGTAGCACTTATTTGTAACGAGAAGTGTATAGATTGAGTCAACTCTTATCTTCCTGTCAGAAACCTCAATGTTGAATCCTTCCAGCTCACAAGTGGACTGTGAACATTGATTATTCTCATGTCCTGTACAGATTTGAGAAATTGTCTTGAGTTTTTATTGACTTTATGTGGAATGGTGAGGTATGCTAATTAACATGACAAAACTTTGCAGTTTGTCGTTTCTTATTTCTGTTTGTTATAGATCGCCTTCATTGATACTTCCATAGTTTTCTAGTATAGCATTTTTATTTTATTGCATTCACTTAGAGAGACATTAATATAGAGTAAATGCATCTGCATTTGAAAGGATGAGTCTGTTTTTCTTTTTTGGTTTGCTGTCATATTTTCACTCTTTAATTTTTATGGGTACGTAGCAGATGTTTGTATTTATGGGTCACAAAGGATATTTTGATATAGGCATGCCATACAATTATATAGAGGTCTGTTATTCTTAATGTATAGCTTTTAAACATTTTCTTATATAATTTTAATACGTGTATTTTATATAATGTTTTCTGTTTTTCTTTGTTCTCTCTAATGAATACCTTCTAGACATTGCTTTAAAATTGAAAGTTTCTGCCCATTATTGACTTAGGTTACCCAAACATTTACTTATACACTAGTTGGAAAGTTGTCACCATTGTTTCATTTCAGGAAACTGAGGCAAACTTGGTATCTTAGTCACTGCATTAATAAAATGGAAGATTTAGCCAGCTTTTTAGAAAATGCACTAGAAACTGAAGCACTGGGCACCCTAACAATGAAAAGTGAGGACAGGGGAGTTGGAGACATTGAGATTTGTTTTCTCTCTCTGGCTATTTGAAGCTGCATTTTTCTTTGCATTTTTTTTCTTGTCATTTATATTTTGCTTTATTATACTCTCACATTACTAGACTAATTTAAAAAGACTTCTTTTTTTTTTTTGTATTTTACATACTTGCCAGGTATGTTCATAAATTACTCCATGAACATTGCATTTTCAAGATAATCCTAATGTCTTAATATTTCAGTTTTCCATGTGGAATGCCAAATCCCTTCTAATAATAATGCATATTATATGTATTAAAATTAGAAAATATATATTATCTATATTTTAAAATTTTTATTGTGTCCTCTATAGCATAGCTAGTTTGATACTCAAAAAACTTGCAAGAGTAGCAGGGCAATTATTTTATCTCAGTTATATAGATGAGAAAATAGACACATGCACACTACGTTAATCACCTGCTGTGTTCATGCAGCTATTATTGGATGGAGTCAGAACTCAGACTCAAGGCACCATGGGGTCTTATAAGTGCTGCAATCATAATACACTTATAAATGCAACAAAAATGGATTATATGTAAGTGTGCCCTATTTGCAAATTGAGACAAAATATGTTGAACACAGCAAATAAAGAATAGTGTAGTGGTTGGAGTATAAAAGATCTGAACATGAATCCTGTCTTTGACACTTAGCACCTCAGTTACTAAGCTACTTTAAGTAACACATATCTTTGAAATGAGCAAAAGATTATTTCCAACCTCATCTAATTGTTAGGAGAATTAAAAGAAATAGTGCACATAAAGTGCTTAATGTAAGTGGCCAACATTGGTAAACAATTAATTATAGCTTTTTTTAAAGTTTGAATCCAATATAAATGGACTTGTTACAAGTTTTTTGTTGTTGTAGACTAAAATCTAGTTTTTTCCTTACCTCCTCTAAAATCCCCCCAGCTAGGCAGATTAGTTATTTTGCTCATCACATTTCCAGCACTCTCTATGGCTGATATTCGTTCTTTAGGTACTTGCTGTGAATTGTGTGTTATCTTTTCAGGTATTCCTCCCTTATATCCTCAGTTAAATTTTGCTCTTTGGGCCTTGGCCAATTCTGTTTTATTTTCTTTCCTTGATTATAGTATAGGGGAGGGAACTTGCCTCCCTGATATTATACCATTCTATGGTAGAAGTATTAAAACAATTTTTTGGATGATAAATAAATAGCTAGGCCTTAGATACCAAGCAGTAAGTGCCAGGCAATGTGAGATTCCATGCTCTCATACCACATGTCTCCAATTGTCTTTCTTCACAGAGGGTAAATATGCTAATGTGGCTCAGTTTAAATCTCTAATACTTAAGAAAATCTGGAAGTGATGGAGTTTACCTATAAATAATTGATTCTTTTTTTGTTGGTTTGTTTGCTACCAGGCAAAATGGGAACTTGAGATAGATACGCAGTTCAGTAATTGAAAAGAAAAATTTTCTCTATCAACAAAATTTCTGGTATGTGCTCTCAGCACACCTAATTGTGTGTGTGTGTATGTGTGTGTGTGTGTGTGTGTGTGTGTGTGTATTAAGTCATAACTACAGTAATTATTTGTCTGATTGCTAAATATTTTTAACCCTCAGTCTCCTGGGAACATAGGATTGTACATCCTGGTGTTTTAATGGCTGAGTGAGACCAAGAATCATAATAGGAATTGGCATGGATCCCTTCTGAGACACAAGACTTAATTCCTTGTGTAAGATTTGCATGAGTTCCCTTTCTCCTTCTGCCATGACAGCCACCGACACTGAGTAATAGCTTTTCCATTAGCCTGGCTCTCTGGGTTCCCATTCCAGTATAACCTTGCCCATCCTGACTAGTACAAAAACTTAGAGAAGCTGAAATTAAATTTCACTTCAGAGCAAAGCGTTAATGTGTATAGTCAAGTATATTCTGCCTACATCCCCTGACACAGGGCATAAAGACACTGAAGATCAATCCTTCTCAGATAAGCGTCACTGATAAATTCTTCCTTGGGGAAAAGTGAAAGCAGAGGTTCTATGCCTGAACTGAGAGGTGAAAAATGCACTATTGAGATTTGGAAACAATCCTTTTTTTAAAAAAAAATATTAAAAGTGTTGTTCCTGATAGAAACATAAGGAGATATATTTCTAGTATTTAAAGGCTCCCTCATTAAGCTGTTCAGATTACTCTTTTTATCTGTACCACAGACTTACAAAATGTGTGTTATTATCATCATTTCACAAATGATGACACAAGAACCTGCCAATTTCAAATATGTTAACAATTTTGCTCTTTTTAAGTGACCAATAAATTTTTAACCACCTGTCCAACTGTCTTTTAAATAAAAGTCTTTGATTTCTCTATCAACTCTTTTGGTAGCCAGCTACTGTCTCCAGCAGCTACTAGAGGCCCAGAAAAAAGAACATCAGCAGGGGATCCACCTGCACGGGTCCTTTTGAGACCCTTAACGTCAGCGTTCAGATGGGTTGGCAGGCTTCAGTGTTTCACAAACAATGAGGAAGTTTGAGTTTGTAGTACTTCCAGACCCCGAGGGGGTACACTGCATGCCTGGAGACCATACACAAGAGGCCAGGTGTGTGTTAACAGGGATTCAGGGTAGATTCTGGCAACTAGCAGTATATATTTGGGAATAGGGTGTGGGTCACTCTAAGTTCACCAGCAAGTGCCAGAATGGTCCATTGATGAAGGGAAGCTGCAGGAAAGCTGGAATTCCAGTCTGTTAAGCAAGAGAGATATCTTTAATTTCCATCTTTGGCCACCAGCTTGTGCCTTTTGGGCGTGACATAGAACTGGAAACTGTGTCAAGGGTCACTGAGCCCTGCCTCTGGCACGAGAAACCTAAACCTGTATTCAAAATGCATGCAGAGGCAACATAAATTACAAGCATCAGCTACACCTTGTCTGTCTCTACCTTCAATAGACACATTTTGTATCACTCCATGTGGTCTCTCATAGAATGGAGACATTTCTGGAAAGAAGAGATGGAAGGTTGTGTCATTCTCCTAAAGTATAAAACACCCTTTGGAGAGAAAATATTCAAAGATTATTAATAATCACCTCTAAACAACACTCTCATCAGCAGGCAAATTAACTTAATGGAAAAGGGCTGTAGTTAAAAAATATAATACATTGGTTTATCACTGAGTTCTACAAGTCCCAAGCTTATGATATTTTGCTAATTTATTGCCTTGAATTTTTCATTCACTGAATCCAGATCATTAAATTTTCATTGTACTATGATAATGCTAGAGATGAAATAAGGCTCTCTATTTTAAACTCGAGTTGTTTATCTTTGATCAGTCTATTTTTTGCTTAGAACAAACATGGATATTTCTGTTATTTTTGTGTGTAGTTGTCAACTAAACTTATTCTGTTTTTATTGTGTACTTTATATTTTACATATAAATGCAAGTTAGCACTTTCAAAAAAACTATATATTCCTTAGAAACAGAGGCTTTCTAAGTGCTCTTTTGAGCATTTAATGCACAGTAGCTGCTTGGCTTTCCTGGACTTACAAATAAACTATGTTATAATACTTAATCACATTAATTAAAAAAAAAATAAAAGTGGTATCCATCGCCTCAAGCATTTAGCAATTCTTTGTGTTACAAACATTCCAATTATACTTTTTAAATTACTTTAAAATGTTCAATAAATTACTCTTGACTCTAGCCACCATGTTGTGCTGCCAAATACTAAGTCTAATTCACTCTAACTGTATTTTTTGTATTCATTAACTATCTCCACTACCCCCACGGGTTGCCTGTGGTATCCTTCTATCTCCATCAGTTCAATTGTTTTAATTTTTACCTCCTATAGATAAGTGACAACAGGTGAGGTTTGTCTTTATGTACCTGGCTGATTTCACTTAACACAATGTTCTCCTGTTCCATTCATGTTGTTGCAAATGACAGGATCCCATTCTTTTTTATGGCTGAATAGTATTCTATTCTTATGTGTACCACATTTTCTTTATTCATTCACCTGTTGACAGACACTTAAGTTGCTTCCAATTCTTCGCTATTGTAAATAGTGCTGCAATAAACATGAGAGTGCAGATATCTCTTTGATATACTGATCTTTCTTTCGGGTGCTGTTAAAAGAAAATCTTCAACTGAATTAAATTTAAAGGAGTTAAAGCAATGAATGATTTGCAGATCAGACAGCCCCCAGAATCATGGCAGAATTGCAGAGAATTCAGAGCAGCCACATAGTGGAAGAAGATTTATAGACAGAAAAAGAGAAATAACATTCAGAAATTAGAAGTGAGGTACAGAATGCATGGATTGGTTGCAGCTCAGCATATGCCTTATTTGAACATACTTTGAACACTCAGCAGTGTATGAAAGTTTGAACTATGGCCACTGGGATTAGCCAAGACTTTGCTATTGTTACAGGTGCATGTTACTAAGTAAGGTTTTCAGTTTGATCTGCCTATTAAGCTAGGTTATAGTTCAACCCCTAGGACTCAAGTATGTAAGTATAGAGTCCTCCTCAGGCCATATTTAGTTTGCTCTAACAGTATATAGCTAGCAGTAAGAGTGCTGGATCATATGGTAGTTCTATTTTTAGTTTGTTGAGAAACCTCCATACTGTTATACACAGTTGCTTTATTAATTCACATTCCCACCAACAGTGTACAAGTGTTCCTTTTTTTCTACATTCCTACCAGCATTCTTTATTGCCTGTCCTTTGAATAAAAGCCACTTTAATGTGGAACAATAGCTCATTGTAGTTTTGATTTGCATTGCTGTGACAATCAATGATATTGAGCACCTTTTCATATACCCCATTTGCCATTTGTATGTCTCCTTTTGAGAAATGTCTGTTCATATTTTTTGCCCATTTTTAAGTCTGATTATTAGATTTTTGCCTATGGAGTTATTTAAACTTATACATTCTGATTATTAATTCCTTGTCAGATGGATGGTATGCAAATATGTTCTCCCATTCTGTGTGTTGCCTTTTCAGTTTGTTGATTGTTTCCCTTGCTGTGCAGGAGCTTGTTAACTTAATGTGATGCCATTTGTCCATTATTGCTTTGATCACCTGGAGTAATCACAGTTTTGTTTATTGGAATTATCCACATTAGTTATTGAAGTTTTTTATATTTATGCTAATTTATGAAATCCCAAACACCTAGATGCTATAAACCATGTTTCGTGGAAAGTGAATCGACTTTAGAATTGAATTTATGGGAACTCATTGAAAGATTTTAAAAACCTAAATGATCAATACCTAAATCTCAATATCCAACCCTTAAAAATAAATATTTCCAAGTCAATGTTTTACAAACTTCTTTCTAAAGGGAATGTCATCATCTTTCCATCTCAACTAATGGCTGCTCCTATATTTCTTATATCAGATAGTAGCAACAGCATGCCCCAGTATTCATATTTAAATTTAATCTAATCTATTACCTCTACTTTTCTCCCTTGATGTCTTATCCCTCAATAAGTTCTGTTTCTGGTGTTATTTTGCTCAAATGTCTTAAACATATCTCTACTTTTTATTTCTTAAATTATGTTCAGAAACAAGCAGAAGAGGAATTTCTCTTCCTGAATTTTTTGGAATAGTTTCAGTAGGAATACTCTTAAACTCCTCTTTTGCATTCACAGGAATTGAAGTGATGATAAGTTCAATTCCTCAACAGAATTATAAATGAATTTTTGACTTGTTCCCAGACAATTTTAACATAGACCAGCAAAATCCAAACTTAATTGAACTCGACCTGGTCTTTATGTTACATATAAGAATAAACATATTTTCTCCTTTATTCATGATCTCAAATTATGTTTGACTTACCAAGCTCACCAGACAATAATATGGAATGAGCATGAAGTAGCAGTATAAACTAGAACAGTCAGGACTTCAATGGCATTTTGAATGTCCTATTATGTTATCTATTTTCCTGAAGCAGTAAAGAGTGGGAATGATTCATCTAATGATCTGTTTTGATTTCCTTTTGTGATTTTTCTGCACTTTCACACAGATTTAACTAGGCTTTTAGAACTCTCACCCACCTCTTAAATAAATCTTTCTTCTTGCTTCCTTTTTCTCTCTTGTAGATAGCATGGTTTTCAGATGGAAGCTCTCATCCACACACAGCTCTTTCTTCTTTCGTGTTTTCCATTTTGTCTTAAAAATCCAAATCTTGTACTCATGGGAGTGTATGTGCTCTATTAAAAGTTGATCCCATTTCACTCTTGGAAATTGTCTCCTTTCTAATATATGCATAATAGTTTATTCATCACATACAAAATTCTGAAAGCATCGTACTCTTTCTCTGAGTCAGCCTAATTTTCACTGTTAGAGTATTCTAGGCACAGGACCCTTTTATTTGTTTCAGGGTTTTAGAATTTATAAGTTTATTATTATTATTTTTTCTTTTACAAACCAAAAATTGGTCAGCTTTTACAATTACTTCATCAGATTTCAATATGGGGCAGTGATATTACTCAAAATACGACAATAGGTCAGTTATTTAGTATGTCTATTTAATTTATCTGAAAAGCAGGAGTGGTATTATTATCTACTTTATATTTTTTTGGAAAATTTGATCTCTTTGGTCTTTTCTGAGGCAATAGAGAAGTACAAGAAAGGTGGAATAAACAAGAGTAAGAAATTATTGCAACTATACTCCAAGAGAGGCGTGTATTTGTTTCTAGGATAAATTATTAGATTACCATGGTAGATAATTGTTTTGAGTATTATGATTTCAACATTACATCCCTTTCCAGATATGTTTTCATATATTATTTATAAACTACTCAGAAATATATATTCCTATAGAATTTACTTCTGGCTGAACTAGTTGAATGTCACCTTGACAGAAATGAGCTCTCTTTTTAACAACAACATTATTCCTATTTCTATCTTCGGTAATTATCTTTGATTTTTAGCAAAATTCAGTGTTGGCTTTCATTAAGTAAAATTAACTGTTTCTTATGGCAGTTGATACAAACACTATATTGGCAGTGACTATATACTTCGTTAGAATTTTTTTCTCCTAAACATGACACACATGTAACAATTAGTATTTAGTATTGTGATACTGTACTGAGGAAGTTATGATTTTGATTCCAAAGCATTCTTTTACGTAATCCATCATTTAGACCTTTGCAGTAATCCATCATTTAGACCTTTGCAGTATCCACTCCTTGTTCTTCAATTACTTACTTGTGATGATAAAATAATAACACTCCCAGCATGGTGGTTCATGCCTGTAATCCCAGCACTTTGGGAGGTTGAGGCAGGCAGATCACCTGAGGTCAGGAGTTCGAGACCAACCTGGCCAACATGGTGAAACCCTGTCTCTACAAAAAATACAAAAATTAGCCAGGTGTGGTAGCATGTGGCTGTAGTCCCAGCTACTTGGGGTGCTGAGGCAGGAGAATCACTTGAACCCGGGAAGTTCAAGCGGAGGCTGTAGTTAACGAAGATCGTACCAAGCTGATGAATGTAAAAATACTATTTTTACCACCTGGGTGACAGAGCGAGACTCTGTCTCAAAAAAAATAATAACACTCAAAAATTAGCCCAGTAGTGAACTCGTTAAACTTCAATGTCATTTGACAACCATCACGTGCTCATAAAAACCACAGAATTTGAAGGAAGTAAAGGATATCAGGATGACAAAAGGAATTTAGGAAAATATTCAGAAAATCATATCTCAAATAAACTAGGAAACCACTTTGAAATATATCAGGTGCTGGCCGCACATGGCGGCTCACACTGTAGTCCCAGAACTTTGGGAGGCCAAAGTGAGCAGATACTTTGAGCCCAGGAGTTCAAGACCAGCCTGGGCAACATAGTGAAACCCTGTCTCTACCAAAACAAACAAACAAATAAACAAACTAGTTGGACCCAGTGGGGCATGCCTGTAGTCCCAGCTACTTGGGAGGCTGAGGCAGGAGAATCACTTGAGCCTGGGAGGTAGAGGTTACACTGAGCCGAGATCATGCCATGGCACTTCAGCCTGGTGATGGGAGCAATACTCTTGTCTCAAAAAGAAAAAACCAACAAACAAAAAACAACTATCTATCTATCTATCTATCATCTATCTATCTCAGGTGCAATTATGTTGAGAACAAGTTTAATCTTATTGTCTCAAAACTGTGCTTCATTTGTAGTTTAATTTTTTCTGGGTTTTTCTGTGTATAGTATAATGTAATCCATAAATATATTAACCATATAAATAAATTTATAAAACTGTCCTGTATATAAGTGAAAAGACATGTGACTGATATTCAAATGAATTAAGTTGGGGTCCCAATTCTATATCTAATTAGTTGACTCTTTGAGAAATAACCTAGTTGTGATCCTTTTATATAGAAGATGGCAATCTATCTTCCATGATTGCAGGGCGAGAAAACTGGTGAATGTAAAAATACCATGTATGTAAGTTATGGAACTTAACCCTTCTCTTCATAACAGTGAGTCTCTTTTAAGTTCAATTTCAATCACATTACTGGGCAAATTTCCTACAGGTTGTAGGTGCCAAATTCAAGGAGAAATGCAATACTTGCCAACCTCTATGATCAATTCCATATCCTTGATCCTCAGTATATGGCTTGGTGGGGGGAGAATATTGGATATTTTGACTGTCAAAGAGTAACATGAACTCATTTGAGCTCATAGTAATCCACAGAGGGACCTGGTACAACCAGAATTCAAAGATCAACTCTGCTACTTACAAGTCATATATGCTTGAGACACTAACACAGCCTTTTCACATTTTCTTTCAGTTTCTTAATAAAAAAATAATGGATTAGCTTTGAGGAATAAATAACAAAATAAAAGTGTGTACAAAACATTTCAAAAACCTGAAATATTGTAGCTCCAAGCCAACTATTAGATGATTTCTCGTTTTTTTTTTCTTATCTATATAAGAAATCATTTTTTTCTTCTATGTAATACCGTCACTTACATAATTCTTTAAAGATATATATTTCTTTAAATATTTTCTGAATTGTCTCATTTTTTCAAGTGTGCTTTTAATTAACAAAAAATTATTATATGATTTATATAATAATCTTCCTCAAATTGATTTTTTAGGCATTTAACTGTATTTGATTTTACTGTGATGTCTTAATACAAGAGAAATATTTTTGTTTGATCCCTAGTTCGTTTGAAATGCACTCCTCATACTTGTACATTCATTGTTCCTCTCTTAAATTTCTTGGAATTCTATGTTTTATTTTATTCCTCTCTGGAATCTTTGGATTACATAGTTATTAACAGAATCTTTGCCAGCTGTGTGTTGCCTATTGTTCATTATTTTGAAATATGTGTATCACAAGCAGAACACTTACAGTCTTCATAAAGGAGAAGATGATTATCTTCTACTTTTCCTCAAATGTCTTATTCCTTTATTCTCTAATACTGGTAATATTTTCCATTCATCTATGACTGTTTATTAGAAAAAAAATTACAACTGTCTGAGTTGTACCTTCCGTACCTCTATTTTTGGGACTTACATTATGAAATCTTATTTATTTACTTGGATGGTGTAGTTATACTGCATGGTTTTGAGGCCATCACCATTTCAAATTCACTACGCAAGTCATATATCAGTTTCTAAACCAAATATGCTGTTTGTCATCTTTAACTTTGATAAATGGCCTTTCTGCTGTTACCAAAGAGCTATAATATAGATTAGACAGAAAAATCTCTATACAGAATCTTAAGATAACCATTAGAAATCACCTAGCCAATTGATCAAAATTCTATTCACATTTAGGTAAAGTCGCTTAATTGATTTCTGATTCAATAAATTCATGTTACATTTCACCTTTAATTTTTTTGTAGCTACAGGTATCTCATAAGATATATGATCAAATGCCTTATTGATAACAATGACTACCACAGTAATTTTTTTTTAATGTCTATCAATCTGTTTTTCAAGGAAATGAATGGGGTTAATGTGATAATATGCATTCACGCTAACCTAGCTTATGCCTAGTAGTTCTTGATTCTAGAATATTTTCCAGGATTTACATTAAATGATATAATCCATAGTTTGTTTACTTTATTTTTAGTATACTTTGTAAAAATCAAGATTATGTTTACCAATTTTACAGACTTTAAAAAATCCTATTCTCAATAACAATCAGTGACCATCAAGCGACATCAGATATCTTGCTTACTTGGTCTTTCATTCTATCATCAAATTTGTCAGTTGAAGGATATGAGACAGTTAGCTTACATCTCCTGGCCAATCTTGAGCATAATCTTGGGCCACTTTCTTCCATATTAGTGTTTGCACTACTATTTTAGTCCAGTGGTCATTTTACTTGACAAACAAGACAAAAGAAAAATATGAATTAAAGAGTTCTGGTTTTCTATTCTGTTATTTAGTAGCTTTAATCCCTCTTAGAAAAAAGCTTGAACATAAATAAAATAAGAAAATCATCACTGCTATGCCCCAAGCTGAAGAACTATATTTTCCTTGATCTTTTTTTGTGCTGAAAATAACAAAAAGATGTATCTGTGTTTAACTAACAATTCTGTGACCTCACTTCATTTTGGAACATTAGCATTAATGCTACGATTATTTTTATTTTACAGATCCTCATTGCATTTATCCTTGATGATCTTTCTACCTGTTTATATTTGCTTTTAAAATGTGAACCTATTAATATGCAAAAGCTCCTAGCATATTCTACATCACATTAGAGCTAAAGAATAAATTGAAATTTCCTTCATACTGATTCACTGTCTGGTCCTGAAAAATCAGTGATTCTCTCAGAGCCTTTGTTTTATTATCTGTGAAATGAGCATAATAAAAACATCTATATCAACTTTTAACTTAAAGTGGCATCTGAGGCTTCCTTTCAAAGGCAGACAGAAACCATCAGAAGCTCCTTTCTCCAGCTACTCTATATAAAGTATAATAATATTTTACATATATGGCCAAACATGAAATCCAGAAAGATGAGTTTTCCAGTACCTGAAATTAAGATCTTGAAAGCATATAGTGAGAGTTTTTAAGAGCTCAACAAAATCACAATGGTATTGAAACAGGGTATATAACTTAGAGAATTTTGTTTTATACCAGTGAAGAAAAGATTGAAAGGGAAGAAATAAAATGGCTTTTTTTTTTTTTTAAATAAAGCATGGTAAAATGATTGGGAAGGGTATTTTATTAGGTTATATATAGCAGTTTAGTCTTATATACTAGGGAGATTGTTTTCCTCAAATTAGAATAAACGATTTGATTTGATCTCATACAATTTCATTGTTTTATTTTGATACTTAATATTTTGATAATATTAATATGTTACTTATATAAAACTATATGTGCATGGCTGAAATGATGAAGTTATTATATTCTCATACGTAATTTTTCATCTCTAAGTGTGATAGGCTTGCATTATTACTTAGAATTTTCTTTCTCAGAGTGTTGGAATGATTACAACAGGTTTGCAAAATGATTTCTACAGCTCCCACAGTTTTATCTGATTTACATTAGTATGTACAGCATTGGGATGTTGTGTTCCTTAAAGAGTAAAAAATAGTTATATTGGTGTTCTGATGATGACAGTGATGGGCTCTGGTGTCTTAGGAAGATTCCTGGCAGTGTTAGTAAATAAAATGTTTTCCTTGAAGTCACACACCTAGTAATTGTAGAGCCAGAATACAAACATTTGTGACGCCAAATGCTGTGCTTCCAACAAACAAGTTCAAAGAGTAAAGGAAACTGAAGTCAGACAGTTGGATGTATAAATGGAATAAAGAAGACAGGCATGAGAACTGTTATGAGAGCTGGATTTATAAGATACAGAAACTGATTGAATGTGATGGCGTACAAGGAATTCATAAAATATTGGTCGATGGGAAATTATTTGTTACAAATAGAGACAATCAGAAAACTGATAACGTATCCTACATTATTTAAAAAGAAATTTAAGGGGAATGTGATTGAGGGAGAAGGACACAGTGTTGTGGCCAAACACATCCATAATTTGTCTTTCTGTATTTTGTCCTGCAATTGACCTTTTGGAGAAAGTTAGGTCTTTACTCAACATTTCACAGCAGAAAGTAGATGTGATCCATCCATCTGTCTTCTTGGTAGCAGAACTCTCACTGAAAAATTTTCAACTACCCTTTAATAATTGAGTCTTAAAACTGAATAATTTGACTATTAAGATATAACAGTGTCAAATTTGAGATATTTTCTTAGAAAAATAATAGCTGCCGTGTATTTATTTCTAATGATGTATCCTCGAATATATGACTATAGTATTGTAAGACGGTGATACAAATTTCCCCAGAATCTTATACCCACTGAAGTATCAGTGAGGTTAAAAAGCATGGCAGCCTTTTGAAGGAGAGTGTGCCAAGTTACATGACATTGTGATAAGATTGTCAGGGCAAGTTGTCCCCAACTCAAGGATATGCAAGAATACCTCATGTATCCAATCAATATGTGACTTAAAGTGAATGAATAAAAGGTTTTGAATAAAACCTCATGAGATGATCAATTGCATTACTTCTGATCCATGCTATACCAGAAACCTATGTGTTGAGATAATAAACTCCTATCCAAATGGGTTTGGAGAAGCCATGTCATATGGGCAAGATAAGAATTAGTTTACTGCAGGAGACAAAGCTTGAGTAAGACTTTCCTTAAGGATGAATCATATATTTTTTCTTCATTTTTTCCCTTATTAAATTTTTTAAATTGAGATATAATTTACATACCATAAAATTCACTCTTTAAAGTGTTAACCAGTGATTTCAGATATTCAAGAGTTGTGTAACCATCACCACTATTTAATTCAAAAACAATTTCACCATCCCAAAGAGAAACCCTGTACCTATTAGTCATCATTTCCCATTCTGCCTTCCCCACTCAGCCATTAGAAATTACTGATCTGAATTCTAGTTACATGGATTTGCCTATTCCGGATATTCCATATAAATTAAATAATACAATCTGTAATATTTTGTGCCAAAATTGTTTCACTTAGCATAATGTTTTCAAGATTTCTCTATGTCGTAAGTTGTATTAGTAACTAATTTTTTACTACTGAATACCATTTCATTGTATGAATATACCACATTTTGTTTATCTATTTGTCAATTGAGGGACATTTGGGGTGTCTAACTTAGGGCAGTTAGGAATAATACTGTTATGAGTATTGATGTCTTTTATATTATTATTTTCAAATATACTTTATTTTTTACAGCAATTTTAGGTTCATAGGAATATACAATAAAAGATACAAGGATTTACCATATGCTCCCTGCCCCACACCTGTATAACCTCCCCCATTATGAATATTCCTCATTAGAGAGCTACATTTGTTAAAACTGATGAACCTACAATGACATATCATAAACACTCCAAGTCCATAATATAAATTAGGATTCACTCTTGGTGTATGTTCTTTGACTTTACACAAATATATATTAATATCTATCCACCATTCTAGCATCCTACCAACCAGTTTCACCATTCTAAAAATCCTCCATGTTTGCCTATTCATTCCTACCTCCTCCTCAACCTCTGACAATCACTGATTTTTTTTTGTTTTGTTTTGTTTCTATGGTTTTGCCTTTCTAGAATGTCACGTAGTTAGAATCATACAGTATGTAGCCTTTTAAGATTGACTCATTTTACTTAATAATAGGCATTTTAAGTTTCTTTCATGTCTTTTCATGGCTGATTCACTCATTTATTTTTAGTGTCAAGCAATATTTCATTATCTGGAGGTACCACAGTTGATTAATTTCTTCACTTACTTAAGGGCATCTTAGTTGGTTCCAGTTTTAGCAATTATGAATAAAGCTGCTAAAAACACCTGCGTGCAGATTTTTGTATGTACATAAGTTTTCAAATTCTTTGGGTAAATTTGAAGTAGTGAGATTGCTAGATTATATGGTAAGACTATATTTAGTTTTGTAAGAAACTGCCAAATTGCCTTCCAAAGTGGCGTTTCAAAGTGGTGTTTGGAAAATGGCTTTTTAAAAGTTTTGTTTCTACCAGCAAATAATGGAATTTTCTGTTGCTCCACACTCCAACATTTGGTATTATCAGCATTCTTGGTTTTGGCCATACTAATAGGGTGCAGTGGCATCTCATTGTTGCTTAAATGAACAATCATGGATTTTTTGGTTTTTGCTTTTGCAAATATTCTCTCCCATTCTGTGAGTTGTGTTTACACTTTCTTGATGATGCCCTTTGAAGCATTAATATCTTAAATTTTGATAAAATTTAGTTTGCCCTTTTCTTGTACAAAGCTTGTATTTTGGTATAATATGTAAAAAACTGTTACCTATTTTAAGGTCATGACATTTTATGTCTGTATTTGTTAAGAGTTTTATAATTTTAGTATTTATGTTTATATAAGTGATACATTTTCAGTGAGTTTTTGTGTATAGTGTGAGGTAGTGGTCCAATTTAATTTTTGTCCATGTAAGTATCCAGACGTTCTAGCACCATTTATCGGAAAAGAATGTTCTTTTCATGTTGAATTATCTTGGCATCCTTTTGAAAAATCATTGAATGTAAGTATAATGACATTTCTGAACTCTCAATTTTCTGCATGATTTATATATCTAACTTTATGTCAGTACCACTCAGGTTTTTAATACTGTAACTTTACAGTAAGTTTTCAAGTTTAAGTGTAAATCCTCCAAGATTTATTTCTTCAAGATTATTTAGGCTACTCTTGCTTTGTTGCATTTCCTTATGAATTTTAACATCAATTTGTCAATTTCTGGAAAAAAAGTTGAGATTTTAAGAGTTTATGTTGGATCTATAGATAATTTATAACACTTTCTAAACGAAATTAAATCTAGACCATAAAAACGATATGTTTTTTTCTTTTAATAATGTTATCTTTATTTTCATTGAATGATATTTTCAAGTTTTTATTGTATTAGTCTTTCATGTGTATAAACAAGTTCATTACAAGATATTTTATTATTTTTGATGCTATTTTCTTAGTTTCATTATCAGTTTGTTTACTGATAGTTACAGAAATAGTTGATATTTTGTCCTGCAGCCTTGCTGAAATAATTTATTAACACTAATATTTTATTTTTTATTCCTTAGACTTTTCCACATACAAGATCATGTCATTTTTAAATAGAGGTAGTTTTACTTTTTGCTTTTCAAAATCTGGATTTTCCTTAATTTATTTTTGTACCTTTTTTTTTTTTTTTTTTTTTTTTTTTTTTTTTTGCTGGCTGTAACCTCCCACTACAATGTTAGATAGAAGTGGTGACTGTGAATGTCTTTTTTTAATTTTAATTACAAAATATGACTTCAGATATGAGTTTCTGGTGGATGCTTTTCATCGAATTAAACAAATTACTTTCTAACTGCCAGTTTGCTGAGTCTTTTTATTGTAAAAACATGCATGTTGGATTTTGTCAAATGTATTTTGTGTGTCTATTGAACCAATTATGTGGATTAACGTCATTTCATTAATATAATAATTACATTAATATGTTACTGCACATTGAATCACCCTTGCATTTAAGAAACCATTGCATTTAAGGAGTAATGTAATGGTGATTCAATGGACACATTCAAGGTACCCATTTATTTACAATATGTAAGTTCTTCTATGTTGCTGAATTCTCTTGGCTAGTATTTTATTGATTTCAGCATCTATGATTATAAGGAATGTTATTCTGTGTTATTTTGTGCGTGTGATGTCCTTTTCTGTTTTTGGTATTAGGATAAAACTGGTTTCATAGTTGAAAACTGTCTCTCTCCTTTCTCATTTTGGAAGAGTTTATAAAATATCAGTGTTAATTCTTCTTCAAATGTTTGGTGGAATTCACAAGTGAAGCCATCTGTTTGTGGGTTTTTATTGTGGTAAGTTTTTATTTTAAATTATTTTTTATTACCATTTAAATTGCTGTAATTCTCATAAGTCTGTTCAGACTTTTTTATTTCTCCTTAATTTAGTTTCCATGGTTTAAGTCTTTCCAGAATTTTTTTGCATTTCATCTAAGGTATCTATTTTGCTTGAGAAAAATGTTCATTTTATTCACTTACATTCCATTTTATTTCATAAGTTTGAAAGTAATTTCCTATTTTCCACTCCTGTTTAAAAACTGTCTTTTCTGTTTGTTTTCTTTTTCAGCCCAGTTAAAAGTTGATGATTTAAAAATATTTTCACAGAACCAACTTTTATTTTTATTTATCTATTATGTTTCTGTTTTCTACTTTATTAAGTCTTATTCCAGTCTTCACTAGTTCTTCCACTTGCTTTGAATTTAGTTTTCTCTTATCTAGAAAAAATATTGGAAGTTTTTGTAGGCAGAATATTAGTCTATTGATTTAAAATTTTTCTTTTTAGAAAAATAACCATAGATAGCTCTAAATTTCTCTCTTAGCCTTGCTTTAGCTACACCACCTAGTTTCCTTATGTTGTGTATTTGCTTTCATTTGTCTCAAAAAATTGTAACCATTTTTCTACTAATTTTTTTTAAATTTTAGTTTTTGTAGGTATATGGTAGGTGTATATATTTTTGAGGTACATGAGATAGAGGCATAGAATGCACAATAATCACATCATAAAAATGGGATATCCATCCTGTCAAGCATTTACTCTTTGTGCTTCAAAAAATCCAATTATACTATTTTAATTATTTTTAAATGTACAATTAAATTCCTATCAACTATAGTCACTCTGTTATGCTAACAAATACTCAATCTTATATTTACTTCTTCTTCTTCCTTTTTTTTTTTGTTTGTTTTTTGGTGCAATTAACCATTTCCACCTCACCTGACTCCCCACTACTCTTCCCAGCCCGGATTATTAATCTTTCTACTCTCCACCTTTATGAGTTAAATTGTTTGATGTTTAGATCCCACAAATAAGTGAGATTTAAACATTACACATTTGTCTTTTTGTGCCTGGCTAATTTCACTTAATACCTCAAGTTTCATCTCAGTTGTTGCAAAAGACAAGATCTCATTCTTTTTAATGGGTGTATAGTATTCCCCTGTGTATAAGTGCTGCATTTTCTTCATTCATTCATTTGTTGGTGAACATTTAGGTTACACCCAAATTTTCGCTACTGTGAACAGTGTTACAATAAACATGGGAGTGCAGATATCTGTTTGATATACTGATTTCTTTTCTTTGGGGTATAAGCAAATCAGTGGGATTGCTGGATCATAAGCTCTGTTTTTAGTTTTTTGAAGACACTCCAAACTGTTCTCCACAGTGGTTGTACTAGTTTATGTTCCCAACAACAGGGTATGAGGGCGTCCCATTTCTCCAGATCCTTGCCAGCATTTGGTATTGCCTTTTGTACAAAAGACATTGTAACTAAAGTGAGATGATATCTTATTTTAGTTTTCATATGCATTTCTCTGATCATCAATGCTATTGAACACATTTTCATGTGCCTATTTTCCATTTGTATGTCTTCTTTTGAGAAATGTCTATTCAAATCTTTTGCCCATTCTTCAATAAGATTATTTGATTTTTTTTTCCTATAGTGTTTTTGAGCTCATCATGTATTCTGGTTATTAATTCCTTATCAAGTGGGTAGTTTGCAAATATTTTCTCCCATTCTGTGGGTTGTCTCTTCACTTTATTGTTTTCTCTTTGCTGTGCAGAAGCTTTTTAACTTGATGTGATTCTATTTGTCCATGTTTGATTTGGTTGCTTGTGCTTGTGGGGTATTACTTAAGATTTGCCTGAAATAATGTCTTGGAAAGGTTTTCTGATTTTTTTGTAGTAGTTTCATAGTTTGAGGTCTTAGATTTAAGTCTTTAAATTATTTTAATTTTTGTATGTGATGAGAGATAGAGGTCTAGTTTCATTCTTCTGCATATGGATGTCCAGTTTTCTCAGAATGATTTATTGAAGATGTTGTCTTTTTCCCAATGTATGTTCTTGGCACCTTTCTCGAAAATGAGTTCACTATAGATGTGTGAATTCATTTCTGGGTTTTCTTTTCTGTTCCATTGGTGTATGTATTTGTTTTTATGCCAGTGCCATGGTGTTTTTATTACTATAGTTCTGTAGTATAATTTGAAGTCAGGTAATGTTATTTCTCTTGTTTCATCACTTTTGCTTTAGATAGTTCTGGCTATTCTGGGCCTTTTGCGGTTCTATATGAATTTTAGGGTTGCTTTTTCTATTTCTGTGACCAATGTCATTTGTATGTTGATAGGGATTATGTTAAATTCATAGATACCTTTGGCTAGTATGGATATTTTAACAATAATAATTCTTCTAATTTATGAATATGAATGTCTCTCTATTTTTTGGTATCCTCTTCAATCACTTTCATCAGTGTTTCATAATTTTTATTGTAGAGATCTTTCACTTTTTTAAGTTAGGTAAACTCCTATGTACTTAATTTTATTGGGGCTATGGTAAATAGGATTACTTTCTTGATTTCTTTTTAAAATTGTTTACTGTTGACATATAGAGATGCAATTTTTGCATGTTAATTTTGTATCCTGCAACTTTACTGAATTTGTTTTTCAGTTCTAAATTCAGTTCTAAATTCTTATTGGTATACAAATTCCAATTGTATACATTGTAAACACAACCATACACTTTTATTAGTATGGTATATGCTTATATAACAGTACAGGAATAGGATATGTAATTTGGAAAATTCTTAAAATTACAAATAATCAAAAACACATAATGTACCCTCTTTTATATTTACATGTTACTTTTTTTTTTTTTTTTTTAAGAATGCCTGCCTGCCAGACTGTCTGGCCAGCACTACACGTTAATTTTTTAATGTTTCATGTGGATTTCAGTTATTCTTTAGTGTTCTGGTTTTTTTTTTTTGACCTGAAAAAATATCCCTTTAGATGTTTATTATTTATATAGTTTGATGGCTGGATCTAGTTTTATTGTGCTTTTCAAAATGTTATAATTCTGAAACTATTTACTGAGTAGTTTTGCTTTTCTTCACCGGTGAATAATGCCATTTCTCTTAAATATCAAGTTTCTTATGTGCCAAGGTCCATATGTATACACACACACACACACACACACACACACATATATTATTGCTCTTTAGGTTCTGGGGTACATGTGAAGAACATGCAGAATTGTTGCACAGGTACATACATGGCTATGTGGTTTGCTGCCTCCAACCCCGTCACTGATATCTGGCATTTCTCCCCATACTATCTCTCCCCAACTCCCTAACCCCAACTGTCCCTCCCCTATTCCCCCGCAAGAGACCCTAGTGTGTGACATTCCCCTCCCTATGTCCATGTGTTCTTATTGTTCAACACCCGCCTATGAGTGAGAACATGCGGTGTTTGATTTTCGGTTATTGTGTCAGTTTGTTGAGAATGATAGTTTCCAGATTCATCCATGTGCCTACACAGGACACGAACTTATCATTTTAATGGCTGCATAATATTCCATGGTGTATATGTGCCACATTTTCCTTGTCCAGTCTATTGTCAATGAGCATTTGGGTTGGTTCCAGGTCTTTGCTATTGTAAACAATGCTGCAATGAACATACGTGTGCATGTGTCTTTATAAATAACAATTTATATTTCTTTGGGTATACACTCAGTAATTTGATTGCAGAGCTTCTGCACAGCAAAAGGAACAATCATTAGAGTGAACTGGCAACCAACAGAATGGGGAAAAATTTTTGCAGTCTACCCATCCGGCAAAGGGCTAATATCCAGAATCTACAAAGAACTTAAACAGATTTACAAGAAAAAAACAAACAAATCCATTCAAAAGTGGGCAAAGGATATGAAAAGACGCTTTTTAAAAGAAGACATATATGAGGCCAACAAACATATGAAAAAATGCTCATCATCACTGGTCATTAGAGAAATGCAAATCAAAACCACATTGAGATACCATCTCACGCCAGTTAGAATGGTGATCATTAAAAAATCTGGAGACAACAGATGCTGGAGAGGATACGAAGAAATAGGAACACTTTTACACTGTTGGTGGGAGTGTAAATTAGTTCAACCATTGTGGAAGACAGTGTGGCGATTTGCCAAGGTCCATTTCTTATATCTCTATCTCATTTGTGAGGAAAGGTAATTCCAGATGGCTTCAAATACCTGTTTCCTCTCCCTTTATGAAGTCTCTCTCCTGTCCCCTTTCTGTTTGCTTATAAGACTGGCTCAGCACGTTGAGAAAAATAAATATAAATACATTAATATCTCTGGCTGACAACAACCACTTTGGCAAGAGAACTCTATTTGCTAAGTTACAATCCTAAATATTCTCTTTTGCTGGTCAAGAATCTCCTATTATTGCATAGTAAACTAGGTATTTTCTATCTCCTTCCAATTATTTTATAAAGAAATAACATGTATATTTGCCTTTGGAACAATTTGCATGCTATGTCTAAATGTGCCTGTGTCAACTAACAGGGAGTTCATAAGAGGCTGGGAATCAGGTGCATCTGTAACTTCTTTTCTTTAGATTATGTTCTCCAGTGACTTTATATTTATCTCACATGTTAATATTGTGCATGGAGCATTTCTTTGGATCTATATGTCTCCATATTTATTCCAAATAGCAATAAAACTTTCAACAATAATTTAAAAAAATTTAGAGATAGGGCAATCTACCTAATATGATTCTTCTTCCGGTCATGATTTCTGTATCAATTTTTAGCTTGCTAACATGAGATCTGTTTCTGTATTCTGTTGCAATAATTTTTGAAGTAAGGCTGAGGAATAAATAAATATCACCTCTTTGAAAATTGAGAAGGTATTTTAAATTCTTCTGAGACTGAATGATATTGAAGGATGAATTATTAATTTTATATTCCCCATAACATTTAGGAAAGTGTTTACACATTGTGAGTGTTTAATAAAAGCTCACTGTTGTAGTAAAAGATAATATGAGTGAATGAATTAATAAGAATATGAGTTGTAAATCTGAAACATAGAAGCCTCTTGTGGGCCAGGGCCAATTCCCCTTTGTTTTCGGTTTTTCTTTTTTTTTGGTTCCATGTGCATATCATAGTACAGTTAATCTAGCAAATATTTGATCAAAGTTAATGATTTCTTTGAAGTTTACCATACGTGTGTGTGTGTGTGTGTGTGTGTATTGCTGTAAGTACTGGATCACCTACCTAAAAGTGGTTTAAAAATAGGGATTTATAATCTTACATAAAGCTATTCCTGAAAGTAGAGGTTTTTAGATTTGGTGAATTCAACAACTGAGCAATGTTAGGATGCTTAAGCAGCACCTCTGTTATTCTTTTCAGTCTCTTCTTACAGCCACATCACAGCACTTAAAGCTCTGCATGATGGCCACAAATGACTATTCTCTGAGTAATAAGGAAAGGCCACGTTTCTCCTCATGTTATGTCTTTCATCATACCCAAGAGCTCCCAGTTACTTTCTTTTTAGGTTTCATTGGGTACATGCAGACTCCTATTATTTATTGGCCAGAGCTTCTATGATTTATCATAAAGTAAAGTGTGACTTAATGGAACATAAAGCTAAGAGATACTGAAGCAAAACCAAATTTCCATGCCAGTGAAAAAGGATGAATTTGCTTTTAGAAAGAAAGTTAACATTTCCTGCCATATGGAGTTTTATTTTTTCAAGTCAGTAATATAGACAGACAGCATAGCAAACATACTGAAAATAACATTATTTAGGATTTTCTTATTTAGTTGATCTACAGGGCTTTTAAAAGAAATGGTTGAGTGTTAGTTTATAATATCTTTAAATCTCTATAATTTAAACTAACTGCAAAGGAGTTTACTCCTAATCAGCAATATAATGACCTGTTTTTGTTTTCCTCAAAGTTATCTTGTCAACATAAAAGTGTGCTATGTCTTAATTTCTTCATATAAATTTTAGGGAAAAAATGTATAAATTCTATTGCATGACCGGCATTGCAGGCATCCTAATAAGCAAACTATGTGGTACCATAATGAGACTTAGTTTTTCACAGATTAAGTAGAATTCATATACCCCAAAGATGAGCTCCTCCACCAAAATGAACATGTACAATTTATAATCTATTAATGCTATTGTATTATACAAGTTTCTCCTGGGGTTTTTCTTTAGAAATTAGATATTATGCCTCTTTATCACTTTTTTAAAAATTTGGGGATATTTTGTTGACAAAAGATGAAATAGGTGTTCTGAGACTGTATTTCAGTGATTTCCATTGTTAATTTGTATACCAAGTAGTTATTTATTTATTAATCTTGTTACTAAGATTTGAGTCAAAAATAAGATATTTTTAAAATCTCATGTGACTTCTGTCCTGCTTGTTTCCTAAACTACTTCAAATACACTGTTATAAAAGTAGTTCCAGTAGACTTTTGAGCTTCAGTATCATTGCTATTGAGATCCATTTCTTCTGTTCTCACTGATATTTGCTAATCTACCTGGTTTATTCTATATATATATATAACAGTATATAAATACTTTAACTATCTGGAGTGTTCTTGCATTGATATTGCATTGATATTTGAATTCAAGGTTGATAAATGATCTTCAAGCATCTACTGATTCTTTGTACTACTAAAAGTTGCCTGACAATTGGAATAAATCCAATAGTCCTTCTGATGAGCATGGTAATCCTTAGGTGTGAAATACATGATAAACAGTTTCTCTGAGGTCTTTGTTAGCTTCAAAAAATGGGCATCTGAGCTATGAAACAGGTAATCAAGCTTGGAAACAGGTAAGATTTCTAACTTAAATTGACCGTTATGTGAAATAAACAGAAGTAGCTCCCATTTCCTGATTAAGGAATGATTACTTCTTTTCTGTAAATTGGATAGCAATTTATGTGAGTAGGAAAAAACAAAACAAACAAGCAAGCAAACAAACAAACAAAAAACACTTCCAAAACCTAATAGCAATCCTTTTCCTACGAAAAGGAGCACTTTCAAGATTGGTGTGAGCATTTGCAATTATGGAGTTTGGAAAAGAAATGTTACTCTTTCTCCTTTTGTTGAAAAATTAAGCCGTGTATCCCCTTATTCTTGGGAGGTAAGTTATGTCCATGGGGTGAGGTCTACATAGTGTAAATCAAATGGAAAGGGCAAATAGAGGTTGGGGAAGGATGGTGAGTGATGTGGATTTCTGTTTCCTACTTGCTATTGTCTAATATGTGCATAGCTATGCAAGTACCTGGAAGCACAGGCACCTGGAGACACACATGCACATATGCATATGCCTTTTCTCTCATCTGAAGTTCCTGATGTGGTTTACCGGCTGAGTGAAATTCATTTTTTTTTTCTGACTATATCAACAGTACCAGTTCTTTTGCTGCTTAGTAGCATCTTATATCCTATGAACATTGTACTTGTCTCTTTGTATGTTTATTCTCATTACCTACTTTTAAAATCCTATATCTTGTCTTATAGTTTTTGATGCTTTGTTTATAAATCTCACACTTTCTTTCTGTATTATACTATATGTTCACTGTGGACAAAGATCACAGTTTTAATTACCTAAATCGAGTGGGCATTTAAAAATAATTTTGCGTTGAATGAGTTAAAATATAGCCCTCAATGATTAGTACATTGAAAATGTATACATTATTATGGCTGGATTGATCTAATGTCATTATAGAGAGATTATTTTTCTCTAGGTTGTGCAAATATGTACATTGAGGGAATGTATACATTTATGCATACAGTGCAGGATTGTAAAGGCACAATGTAAGAGTTTTATTTTAAGAAGGTTTTAAGTCATATATACTCAATGTTTCCCCTACAAATATTTAAAACCATTCCAAAAATACAAAACAAATATTTTTATTACATCTGCCTATAAACAAATTCTCTCTCTCTCCCCCCCACACATATATACAAACACACTTATGCTTTTTTTCTTAGCATTTGAACCATTTTGCCTTTGTGATAACTACAAAATGCCTAGAGAGAAAAAAATTAGAATTATTGCTGATTTTAAAATGTGCTTATTTGTGTTTATTTGCAGTGTTTACTTAATGCTGTTTTCATATTAACCCTCAAACTCTGAATATGGTTGATGAATATTTTTCTTCCTAGGCATTAAATGAAATATAATTGTTGCATCACACATATGGATTTTTAAAATTTATTTATAGATTCATTTTCTACTCCACAGATATTACCATAGTGCTTACTATGTTATTAGTAAGCACTAGGGTGGATATTATACTAGACAACGAGAAGGAGAATACAGTATTTCTCAAAGCAGACAAGGTTCCTACTTTTAGGGTTTCATTGAACTCAGGAGATAAAAAAATAAGCATACAAAGCCAGAAAATATCAAATAGTGTTGATACTAAGAAGAAAATTCAATAGGGTGATGTTTTGACTATGAATATTGTAGATGCCACAACATGAAGGCCCTAAGGCAGAAAACAGCCTGGATTATTTGAAGAGGAAGGAAGTTACAGGCTGGCACTTGGGCAGCAAAAAAGAAAGTGATTCTTGATGTGATCAAAGAGGTAGGTAGGCATCATCAGATCATGTGAAGCTGTATGGGCCAAAGAAAGGGTTTGAATATTATTTAAAAATCTATCCAAAGCCATTGGGGTTTCCATGTAGAGAAGTGACGTGATCAGATTTACAATTTAGAAAAGATTGCTAGGCTACTATGTGAAAAATGCATTAGAGGGAGATAAGAAGGGAATTATTGCAATTAGGAAGTTCCTACAGAATTTCAGTCAAAATATAATCAGGCTGAGTCCAGCAAGTTGCAAGTAAAGATGGATAGAAATAGATAGATTCTGGTTATATTATTAAGACAAGTTGTAAAGTAAGCAGAAGGGTTAAATGTAAATGATGATTATGTGAATATACAGTGTATATTTCAGGCTGTGCTTATTGCTTTTATCATCATTGTACATATAAATACCAGAAAGACTATGGCTTATTATGAAGCAGCTAAGCAAAACAGTAGAGACAGAGAATCTGGATGTTGGAGAGATTATGTCAGCCTTTGATGCCTGCGAGTTCTCAATCTATGAAATGAGAAATAACAATATTATATAATGCATAGAGGTGGTGGCAGGGTTAATACAAGTAAAGTGCTAACAAAATATGATAATAATAAAAGTTATTTTTGAATTAGCACTCTGTAGAATCAGTATAATTTAATGAAAATTGTAATGATTTTGCAACTAAATAGGCCTAAACTTAAATACTTGTTTCACAATGTGTTATTGCTTCTTAGCTTTGAACAAATTGTTAAAACTCCATAAGCCTCAGTTTCTCCCCTATAGAATGGAGATACTACATTATACATCACAAGTACTAAAAAATATATATATTTGCAAATCACCCAATATCATGGTATCATGATTGGTGCTTACAAGAAACTTTGATATTAGTTTTGTTGTTGTTGTTTGCTATGGAAATACAGTGTTAGCATTTCTTACCAACTTGGAAAGACAAAATAGTATGCAGAGATTTACAACATATACTTTTTGTCCAAGAAGCTATGCAGGGTCTTAACAGGAAAATGGAAATCCACAGACCCTTTGGAAGAAGTGACAGGCTGCACCCTACACCATGAACCAGGTAAAAAACTGTAAGTCCCCAGAGTATGTAAGAGAGACTGCCTCCAGGATATATATCAACACCAGAGAGTCTGGAAATCCAGGCAATAGGGTAAAACCTGAATCCCAACCAGAGCTGAAGCTGACTTAGGGAGCAGCGAGGAATATAAAAGTAGAAGCAGCAGCAGGAAGAGCCTTGCATGCATTCCCAGTCTCCAGCACAGACCAAGTGAAGCCATTTCTTATTCTGCCTCACAGGGGACCTCACGGAAGTCTACCAACTAACTCAGGCTGTGGCTGGAGGTTAGAAGAAGCTCCTAACTGAATTTTGCAATATAACCTCAAGTGGGAATGGAGCCTCTTGACTAAAACTTAGAGGGCATGTGGAAAGTGTGCTACATCCACAAATGCAGAAGCCGGGCACCTTGGCTTTGTGGGTAGACTAGGAGGGATGTGGCTTGAAAGCCATAATTTCTGTCTCTGAAAGGAAGGCGTATGGCCTGGGGCAGTTTTGAGTTCTGAGTATGGACGGCTTGCAGCTTAGCTAGTGGCTGCTAGAAAACACTACTGGTATGAGATCTGCTTTGCCAAGTGCGTGGGAGCTGAGAGCGGCTTACTGCCACCTGCTACCCCCAACTCCCTGTGCAAATACTTCTGTGCAGCAGAGGCAGCTACACTTCTCTCTGGACCATTACTCTAGTGGCCAGGGAACTGCCCCTTGACTTCTACAGGGGCCACTGCTTGGCATGCATAAGGAGAGTCAGAGAGTACACCTGCCTGACCTAGCCTCCACATGGCTTTGGCCCTCCACCTACCCTGGTAGCTTTACACAAAAGACAGAAACTTTTGGGAGCTCTATGGCCCTACCCATTATCTGAGAAATCAGAGTACCTCCCTTAAGTAACATAAGGGAAGCACAAATCTCACTGCTGCTACTACTACAGTTAGTACTCTTCTGAAAGTACCATCTCCTGTCTGGAGGCCACAGACACAGTCCATAATGGCATCTCCTAGTAGAATAACACTGCACCAAAGAAAGGGAAAACTTGTGTATGACCTGAACCACTACCATTGCCTGTACCACCCTGGCTAACAGGGAGGTCCTGAGACTGTCCATGTGAACAGCTCATTGATACTACAGCCAGTACTTGAGAAAGCCAATACACTAAGGCTGCTTATAATCAAGGAATCTCAGAGAGTCAACATCACTTCCCTGCCACCCCCATTAGAGCTTGCACTGGAATCCACTGTTGGAAGACTTGGGGACAGGTCACATTACTGGATCCCTTTCTGACATTCTACAACAACAGCCCAAAGTATGACAGCCCCACTTGGGGGCTAGACCTGGAGGAGCAACAGTGTTCACAACAGTCTGACTCTCATGGATGCCTAGGGAAGGGGAAGTGTATCACATCAAGGGAACACTTTATAAGGCAAAATAACATGGATGGTAAGCCTTTAGTTCCAGACATTTTAGCTAGTGGAAAATTCATTTCAGCAGGAAAAGTTCCAAGTTCTACCCCAACAGCTAGGCACCCTTCATGCTCATGAAGGGTCTTGAAGAAGGAGATTTCTTTTCTCCCTTATCAGCCACTGCAGACACAGCAGGGGCTTTTCTCATGGGGTATAGATATGGATACAACTGTAGATAGCCTTTCTGGAATGCTTCAGGGTGGCTGGATCCCCACAGGAGGAGCATCCCCCAGGTTCAGGCTTATACGAGAGGCAGATTCAAAATTTATCTCTACTTGGAGCATCAATATTTCTGTAGAGGAAAAGAGGTGCCTATCTGATCTGGATAGCCTGAACACTGGGTCATGAGTGTGTTTGGAAAATGAATATCTTTCCTGCTGTTCTGGCATGGGAGCTGAGGTGGCTCTTATACCTTCCTCAATAGATTTAAGTGCATTTTACTGAGAGCTTCCCCAACCACCTTTATCAAGGCTAGGACCTCTCCCCACCTGTGGGTACTGCACTTAACCCTCTGCTTTAGCCAGAACTGGTTTCTACCCAAGGACACATCTGCTACTGACTTGAAGCCTGAACTATTCAACTCAGTGTAAAATACTGGGAAAAGTTGCCAAAGCAATCATAAGCAGAAAAAAAAAAAAAATCTGGGAGCATCACATTACTAGACTTCAAATCATCCTACAAGGTTGTATTTGCCAAAACAGTATGTTATTAATACAAAAGTGGGCACACAGACCAAGGTAGCAGAATTGAAAACCCAGAAATAAAGCAAAATACTTTTAACCAACTGATCTTCAACAAAGTATACAAAAGCATAAATTGGGGAAAAGACACGCTATTTAATAAATGGTGCTGGGAAACCTGGCTAGCCACATGTAGAAGAATGAAACAGATCCCTGCATCTCACCTTATTAAGAAAATCAAGTCAAGAAGAATCAAAGACAAATTGAAGAGCTTCTGAAGGTAACATTGGGAAAAATCTTCTGGATATTAGCCTAGGCAAATAATTTATAACTAAAACCCCAAAAGCAAATGCAATAAAAAATAAAAAAGTTAATGGGACCTGATTAAAGTAAAAGGCTTCCAAACAGCAAAAGAAATAAAGAGCAGAGTAAAGAGACAACCCATAGAATGGGAGAAAATATTTGCAAACTATGCATCCAACAAGGATATATCCACATGTACATTCTGGATACAGATTTGTTGTATGTATCCAGAATGTAAAAGGAGCTCAAACAAATCAACAAGAAAAAAAAATCTCATCAAAGAGTGGGAAAATGATATGAATAGACATTTCTGAAAATAAGACACATAAATCATCAGGAAACATGAAAAAAAAAAAAACTCTACATCACTAATCATCAGGGAAATGCAAATTAAAAGCACAGCGAGATACCATGTTACTCAAGAATGAATGGGCATTATTAAAAAGTCAAAAAACAATAGATGTTGGTACAGCTGTGGTGTAAATACACTTATACATTGCTGATAAGAATGTAAATTGGTACAACTTCTGTGGAAAACACTATGGAGATTACTTAAAGAACTTAAAGTATATCTACAATTAGATCTGGCAATCCCACTACTGGGTATATATGCAAAGGAAAAGAAGTCATTATATAAAAAAGATACATGCACACATGTATTTCCTTTAGCACGATTCACAATTACAAAGATATGGCACAAACCTACAAGCCCATTGAACAATGAATGAAGAAAATGTGATATATATATATATGTATATATGATATGTATCATAGAATATATATATATCACATTTTCTTTATTCAGTAGTATTTATGGTATGTATGTATTTGTGTGTATATATGCATATGTATATATGTATACATATACATATGTGTATATATACATATGTGTGTATATGTATATATACACATGTGTATGTGTATATACATGTGTATATGTATGTGCATATACATATGTGTATATATACACGTGTATATACATGTATACATACATATGTATATATACACACATATGTACACACATATATACATACATATATGCAAACATATATACATGTATATATATAGGTATATATACGTGTATATACATATATGTGTATATATGTATATATACATACATATATATACACATATATATACACACATATGTGTGTGTGTATATATATATACACACACACATACATACATACCGTAGAATACTACTCAGCCATAAAAAAGAATAAAACAATGTCATTTGCATCAACTTGGATTGGAGCTGGAGGCCCTTATATAAGTGGAGTAATTCAGAAATGGAAAACGAAGTACCATATGTTCTCATCCATAAGTGGGAGTTAAGCTATGAGTACACAAAGGCATACAGAGTAATATAATGGACTATGGAGAGTCAGAATGGTGAGCATGGGAGAAGGATTTGTGATTTAAAAAATTACATATTGGGTATTATGTACACTGAGTGACAAGTGCACTAAAATCTCAGAATTCCTCACTATATAATTCATCCATGTAACCAAAAACCACTTATACCCCAAATGCTATTCAAATAGCAAAAGGATAAAATTTAAAAGGAAACTTTAATATTAGTTACTATGAAGATTAAATGTTTGCCTCTACTTCTCTTTTTAATCAATGAAACATTGATTTGAGTTCAAATATAGAACACTTCCAAGCAGAATATTCATCTAGAGTGAATTTTCACAGAAAAGTTCTATTTCTCAAAAAATACATATGTTTATAGTGTCAAGCAGTCAGAATCCTTCAGTGTAGATTATTACTTGAAAGTTTTCTTAAATTTTAAAATATTTGACAAATAAAAATTGTATATAGTCTAGTGCACAATATGTTTTCATATACAATTACATCATGTAATAATTAACACAATCAGATTCCTTAACATATTTGTTGTCACCCATAGTTACCATTTGCATGTGTCTGTGGCAGAGGGTTTTGTTTTTCTCTGCTCTGTTATCAGATTTCAAGTAATCAAGAATATTTTTAACTATAACTACCATGCTGTATACTATATCCCCAGATATTTATCTTATACTGAAATCTTACAACCTTTGACCAACCTCCTGTCATTTACCCCACCCCTCAGTATCAGATAACTATCATTCTACACTATGCTCCTATGAGGCTTTCTTTTTCCACGTATCTTTTCCACATAAAAGTAAAATTATACAGTATTTTCCTTTCTATGTGTGGCTTATTTCACTTAGAATAATGTCCTTCATATTCATCTATTTGTTGTAAATGGCAGGATTTTCTTCTTTTTGTGGATTAATAGTATTTTTATGTATGTTTAGACTATTGTTTCTTTATCATCAATTGATAGATGTTCAGGTTGTTTCATTTCTTGACTATTGTGAATAATGCTGCAATGAATATGGGGATGCAGATATCTCTTTGAGATACTGATTTCATTTCCTTTGGATGTATACCCAGAAGTGATATTTTTGCAAGGTATAGTAGTTCTACTTTTAATTTATTGATGAAACTCTTATACTTTTTTCCCCAATGGCTGTAACAGTTTACATTATTACCAAAAGTGCACCACACCAATAATTGTTATCCCTTTTATTTTTGGTAATAGCCATCCTACAGCTGTGAGGTAATATTTCACTGTGGTTTTCCTTTGAATTTTCCTGATGATGAGTGATGTTGAGCATTTGAAAATACATCTGGTGGCCATTTGTAGTTTGCAGTACAGAAGATTTTTGGTTTGATGCAATCTCACTTGTTTATTTTTGTTTGTATTTTGGTGTCATATCCAAAAGGAAAAGACCTCTTAGCAGTGACATTTTGCCAAACAGATGTTTTCTTCTGTGTTCTACTAGAAGTTTTGTGATTTAAAGTCTTACATTTAAGTCTGTAATCCTAAATTTCAAGTTAATTTTTGTATATGGTGTAAGGTAAGGGTCCAACTTTATTCTTTTGCTTGTGGATATTCAGTACTCTCAACACCATTTATAAAAGAAACTTTTCTTTCTGTGTATTCTTCATACCATGTCAAAGATTAGGTGACCATATATGTGTTGGTTTATTTCTGAGCTTTGTATTTTGTTCCATTATTCTATGTATCTGTTTTTACGCCAGTATCATGCTGTTTTGATTGTTATAACTTTGCAGTATAGTTTTAAATCAGATAGTGTGATACTGACAGCATTGTTTTACTTTCATAAGATTGCTTTGGCTATTTGTGGTCCTTTCTAGTTTAATAAAAATGTCAGGATTTTTTTTCTATTTCTATAAAAATTGTCATTGGGATGTTTGAAGATTGCTTTGTGTCATATAAATATTTTAACAATATTAACTCTTCTATGAACACAGAATATCTTTCCACTTACTTGTGTCTTTAATTTCTTTCATCAACACTTTATAGTTTTTGGAGTGTAGATTTTTCACTTCATTAGTTAAATTGATTTAGTTTTGATGTTATTTAAAATGATATTGTTTTCTTTTTATTGATACATAATAGATTACATATTTATGGGGTACATATGAGTGTTACATGCATAGAACGTGGAATTAAGAAGTCAGTGTATTTGGGATATTTATACCTTGAGTATCAATTCTATGTTTGGTATAATTTCATATCTTCTCTTCCAGTTTGAAATATAGAAAATATTTTTGGTAAATATAGTCATCTTAGTTTTATCTCAAGTATTAGAACCTGTTTCTACTATCTAACTGTATGTTTGTGTCCATAACCAACTTCTCTTTTTCCTCTCTCCCAACCAGGATATTGTTGCTTTAATTTCTTTTTGGGAAAGTTCAGCATCAGAGTATAAAATATAGCTGATTTTTGTATGTTGATTTCATATAAGACAACTTCAACTTGTTAAATTTGTTTATTTGTTCTAACGGTGTTTGACAGAATCTTTAGGGTTTCATATACAGGCAAACTTCATTGATTATGCTTCACTGTATTACATTTTTTACACATTGAAGGTTTGTGAAACTTGCATCAAGCAAGTCTATTCGTGCCATTTTTCTAATAGTAGTATGTGTTTACTTCATATCTTTGTGTCACATTTTGGTAATTCTTGGTATATTTCAAACATTTTCATTATTCTATCTGTTAAGGTGATCTTCGATATTAGTGTTTTGGGATACAATAAACTGCACTTATATGAGACAGCAAACTTAATTGACAAATATATATGTTTCTGACTACTTCACCAGCCTGTACTCTTCTTGGGCCTCCATTCCTTGAGATAATGATGTTAGAATTAGTGCAGTTAATAATCCTACAATAGATTTGAATGTTCATTGAAAAGGAGAGTCACATGTCTCTCACTTTAAATCAAAAGGTAGAAATGATTATGCTTAGTGAGAAAGGGATGTCAAAAGCTGAGATTTGCCAAAAGCTAGGCACCAAAAAGCCAAGTTGTGAATGTGAGAGGAAATTTCTTGAGAGTAATCACAAGTGCTACTTCAGTGAACTCATGAATGGCAAGACAGAGAAATAGCCTTATTGTTGATATGAAGAAAGCTTTAGTGGTCTGGATTGAAGAGAAACAATTCTCAATTGTGAAGATAAACAGTCACAACAATTCCTCAAGCCAAAGCCTAATCCAGAACAAGACCCTGATTATTTTCAATTCTATCAGAATTGAGAGAGGTGAGGAAGCTGCAGAAAAAAAAATAAATAAATAAATTGAAGTTTGTAGAGGTTTATTCATGAACACAACATGTGGAAATTCTGGGAGATACAATTCAAAATAAGATTTGGGTGGGGACACAGCAAAACCATTTCATTCTGCCCATGCCCCTCCAAATCTCTTGTCCTCACATTTCAAAACAAATCATGCCTTCCCAACAGTCTCCCAAAGTCTTAACTAATTTCAGCATTAACCCAAAAGTCAAGAGTTCGAAGTCTCATCTTAGACAAAGCAAGTCCCTTCTGCCTATGAGCCTATAGCATCAAAAACAAACTAGTTACTTCATAGATACATTGAGGGTACAAGTATTTGGTAAATACAGCTCTTCCAAATGGGAGAAATTGACCAAAAGAAAGGGGTTACAGGGCCCAGGCAAGTCCAAAATCCAGCAGGCTGCCAAATTTTAAAGCTACAAAATGATTTCCTTTGATTCCAGGTTGCACCCCCAGTTTACGCTGATGCAAAAGGTAGGTTCCCATGGTCTTGGGCAGCTCCACTCCTCTGGCTTTGCATGGTATAGACCCCTTCCCAGCTGCTTTCTTGGGCTGGCATTGAGTGTCTGCAGCTTTTCCAGGTTCATGGAGCAAGCTGTCGGTGGATCTACCATTCTGTGTTCTGGAGGATGGTGGCCCCCTTTTCACAGCTCCACTAGACGATGCCCAAGGAGAGATTCTGTGTGGGGCCTCGAACACCACATTTTCCTTGTTCACTGCCCTAAGGTTATCCATGAGGTTCCTGCATCTGCAGCAAACTTGCCTGGCCATCCAAGGGTTTCCATACATCTACTATAATCTAGGCGAAGGTTTCCAAACCTCAGTTCTTGACTTCTGCACTCCCACAGGCTCAACATCACATGTAAGCTGTCAAGGCTTAGGACTTCCATCCTCTGAAGCCACAGCCTGAGCTCTATATTGACCCTTTCGGCCATGGCTGGAGTGGCTGGGACATAGGGAACCAAGTCCCTAGGCTGCACACAGCACAGGGCACCCGGGATCAGGCCGGAAATCTACTTTTTCCTCCTGGGCTTCCCGGCCTGTGATGGGAGGAGCTGCCATGAAGGTCTGTGACATGGCCTGGAGACATTTTCCCCATGATCTTGGAGATTAACATTAGGCTTCTTGCTATGTAGGCAAATTTCTGCAGCTGGCTTGAATTTCTCCTCAAAAACTGGGTTTTTCTTTCCTACTTCATTGTCAGGATTCAAGTTTTCTGAACTCTTATGCTCTGTTTCCTTTTTAAAATAGAATGCCTTTAACAGCACCCAAGTCACCTTTTGAATGCTTTGCTGCTTAGAAATTTCTTCTGCTGGATACCCTAAATCATCTCACTCAAGTTCAACATTCCACAAATCTCTAGGGCAGGACAAAATGCCGCCAGTCTCTTTGCTAAAACATAACAAAAATCACCTTTGCTCCAGTTCCCAACAAGTTCTTCACCTCCATTTGAGACCCCCTCAGACTGGAATTAATTGTTCATATCACTATGGGTGTTTTTGTCAAAGCCATTCAACAAGTCTCCAGGAGGTTCAAAACTTTCCCACATTTTCCTGTCTTTTACTGAGTCCTCCCATTTGTTCCAACTTCTGCCTGCTACCCAGTTCCAAAGTCACTTTCACATGTTCAGGTATCTTTTCAGCAACACCCCACTCTCCTGGTACCAATTTACCATATTGGTCCATTTTCACACTGCTGATAAAGACATATCTGAGACTGGGAAGAAAAAGAAGTTTAATTGGACTTACAGTTCTTCATGGCTAGGGAGGCCTCAGAATCATGGCAGGAGATGAAAGGCACTTCTTACATGGATGCAACAAAAGAAAAATATAGGAAGTCCCAAAAGAAGAAACCCCTGATAAACCCATCAGATCTCCTGAGACTTATCAGGAGAATAGCAGGAAAAAGACTGGCTCCATGATTCAATTACCTCCCCTTGGTTTCCTCCTACAACAGGGGAGAATTCTGGGAGATACAATTCCAGTTGAGGTTTGGGTGGGGACGCAGCCAAACCATATCAGGTGGGCATGACTGCTGGGTCCCTTGGCTGATAGTTCTGAAAGCAGGACCATGGCCAATTGGGGTTGCAAGGGAGTCTACATGGGGTCTAGAGCAGAGATCATAGTTGGTGGCCCTGTCTGGGCACATTTATGCTCTCTCCAAATAGTTCCTAGGTTTTGGATTCCACTGGCATTTTACCAACCCCTGCCTGAATCTCAACTCCCATGAAGGCCCTTTTGTAAACGGATGGCCGTTGTGAAATATGAATGCGGAACCTACTATTCTGCATCTTACTGATGCCCTGTTTGTTTTCAATCCTCCCTTTCCTTTTATAAAATTGAGCACTCATATGCTTTGTCATATAATTTTCAATTCTCGCCATTGGCAATGTTGATCTCCTGTACTATTGATTTGGATCTTAGCCATGTGATCATGTGAT
>NW_016107415.1:3951147-3977064 GCF_001604975.1 Cebus imitator
GCCAAGTATACACTGCTGACATGTCTCAAGGGCAGTCTTTATATGGGCAAGGTATGGTTTCCCTTTTATTCTCCTGTAATCTGTACTGAGAATATGGCCCACGTAGCTGCTGGCCTAATAAAAATAAGAAAACATATCGAGCAGATATGTACCCCGTTTGAAAGCTGAAGCCAGGCATGGTAAAGCCACAGCTGACCCGAAGACCTGTGAACAGGAGAAGGAAGTTTGATTGTTATAAGACACTGGTGTTCTGAGGATGTTTGTGATGCAGTTTTATTGCAGCAAAAGTTGATTCATACATTATCTTTTTCCTTTCGTTTTTTTAGGTCATGCCAATTCCCAGTACATTAAATTATATCTGAAATGTAGTTTCTCTATATGACAAAAATTATTTTTAAATATAGTTCTCTAGGGCTTTGAACTATAGTTAATATTGATTAGTAGTTAATAATCTAAGATTTTAAAAATAGTAACCATGGGGCTGGCATTGTGGTAGACTATCTTGGAGAGAGAGAAAAAGAAAAATATTTGGAGTTCAATAAGCTTCGTTTCCCACTGGGGACACGCTATAGGTCCTTCATGAGTCCATATTTCCCAGGCATGCTGCAGAACTCAAACAGGAGAAACTGGAGGAGGCAGGAAAAGTGGCATAAAGGGTGCAGATGTTGAGTTGGATATAAAGGAGAGGATTCTATTTAAACAGTGTCACTTGAATTCTGAAGCACTTTTGCCATACAGATACTGTCTATCAGAAGCATGGGGGTCATTACTCACGGCCTGATTCTTGTATTTTTCCCAGGCTCAAGGCAAGGCTACTGGCAAGACGACCTTCGGGCTTTGATCCAATTCATCTTCTGAATATTGTTTTGTCTTTAATGAGTCAAAGTGACACTTTACATTGATAGTGAAAAGGGGAAGTCCACTGACTTACTGTTTTATTAGATTTCTGATTGGAGACAGGGATGAGCTGTGTGGCCTTACATGTAAAATTGCCCATCTTTCACCCCTGAAGTTTTTAGATTTGAAGTTGGTGACTTATTTATCCTAAGTCTGTCAGGCTCGGTAATCGCCGCTAGTACATCCGAGGGGAAATGGGAAGCAATTGCTGCAGGAGGAATTCTGAGTAGTTACATCCAAGGTATTATCGTTCTCAACCTTTTAACTGTATCTCAACAGTAAAGGAAAGAATACAGGAAAAGAAGTAAAAGAAGGGGGACAGGGAGTAGGGATAGTGAAGAAAAAAGAGGACACCCACCTCTTAAACGATGACTATGTGCCAGGCACATATGAGATACTTCATGATATATGAAATTGCATATATTTCTATACTTGGTGGATTCTTATATTGTATCAGAAAGCTGTTCATTATTACAGCTTACAGATAATGAGTTAATAAACTAAATTGTTTAGTGTGCAGCTAATAAGAATGTATAGTTAAATGTGAAAGAAAAAAATACTTATAGTCTAATTTAAACTTCATAACAACTATTTGAATATATTTTATCATTATTCAGTTTTAGAGAAAACAGGTTTATGTTTAACATGTACAACGTCACACAGCTTATAAATGGCAGAGCCCGACTCACACTTGGAGTTGTCTAACTGCAAAGCTCCAACTTTTCTACTTCTCATTAATGAATATATTTATATTTAATGAGATTACAAAGACAAAACTCACTTATTTCTCAAATATGTTTTGGAAAAGAAGTACAGTTGGTAGTTGTGATTGATTTTGGATGGTACAATCTCTGTCTTGGTTCATACATTTTACCTAATGTAAATAATGTCCAAGTTCTTTTTTGTTTCACATTTGTTACGATATAAAATCTATCTTTCCCACCTCTCAACTAACCACTAATTGCATTTCTCCTATTTAGCAGATATGTAATTCTGTCAACTAAACCAGTTTCCCCCTTCTGCTAACAAAGGGAAGTTTCAGTGGCAATGAAGAATAATTGTTACAATTTCTCCACCTACCCAGCCCTGGCTCCCAACTGAGCAGTGTATCTCATTAGCCTTTGAAGAAAAAAATTTTGAAAGAAAAATACATCTTTCAAAAACCAAACACCACTGAGTTTAGGATCCTGTAATCTTTATTAAGTCTCTCTCTGGCTAAAACAGAATAGATGACGTATAAAGTCATAGAAAAAGTGGAATACAAGGTTGTTTTCCTCAGACAAGTGTCAAACGCTAGAGAAATACATGAGGAGCAGAGGGTCGCAACTATATTTTATGAATTGAGAAGTGTGCCCAAAGTATTCTTCACATTTTATCTAACTTAAAATTCCAGGATTGAGTAATTTCTCTAGGTTATCCATTCATTATCAAAAGTCCTCATTAAAATCAAAATTCTCTGTGAAATAGTGAAGTGTTAGTTGTGTGCATATTTATGTGCATGTGGAGGGTGGGATCTGTTTGTATTTGTGTTGAGGGGAAAGTGTAAATCTTATTAGAACATTTATTGCCTTTTTAACCTTAGCACTTGTCTGCCTGGAAGGCAGAGCTTTGGGAAAATGACTCTAAGTACTGGTATGTTTTTATTGGCTAAGTTCTAGATGTCTTTTCTCTCCGGCTGGCATTCACCTAAGTTCTCACCAACTTGACTAGTTAGTTTGAAATTTCTCTACCTTGGTTTCCATCTAATTAGAGTGGGCTCATAATGCAGTAAAGAGTTAAAAAAAAAGCCCAAACCTCATGTTTTCAGGAACTGGTCCAGAAGATTTGAATGAAAAATCTGGAATGAAAACAAACACTTTATTAACTCTATGAAGAATTTATCCTGATGATGTTTCAATTGCTATCTATAAATGTAAAAGTATATGGCATGCTTATCAATATTTATTTCCACCAACTTTTAGCTATAAATATAGACCTTGGCATTTAATCCTAAGGTAAAATGAATATTACTCCAGTGGTTAGCAAGAAGTCTTCTTGTTTCAAAACACTTCGTAACCTCTCTTCTTATATCTTCACCATTTGAGACACCAGATAATTAGAAAAGATAAGGACATCCTGTCCAGGTAAAGTAATTCATTGTTACAGCCCTCTCCAGTTGGAATTTGATCATGGATTAGCTTTATTTAATCATGCCATTAGGTAGCTCATTTCATGGCCCTGATCGAATGAAATATAGGATGGTAGGTGAGGGTCATGAGCAGGGAGCTGCTTTATGACTTTGAATCTGGGTTTATTGAGAGGACACACTTAAAGGTGGTCCTCGGCATGGCTCAATACCAGAGAAACTTTTGGAAAGGGTCAGATCCAAAGGACCTGCAATCCAAACCTTTATTTTTTTATGCAGATACCAAGGAAGGGAGTTTTTGTCCTTTGTGATACCAGTTTCAAGTATTAGAAATACCATTCTGTCTTCAGCCTAAATTTTCTTAATAATAAGATTTTGCAAATGTCAGCACAGTCCCCCTATTAGGCTAAAGTTGTCCCATATTAAATTATCTTAAACTTTGGTGGCAAACTTCCTGTCTTTGTATCCAGGGATTTAGTTTCTTATTTCATCTTTCTTGTTGTTTCACTTCAATCATAACTCCAAACGTAGCTTCATGTTCTCTTAAACCCTGATCTTATCAATTATCTTCATATAAAGGCTCCCAGTCCCCTGTGCTAATCCAGTGGACATTTTCTTTGGAACTCCATGAGCACACTTTGACCTCTTCTGCATACCATGGTACTAAATATGAGGATGGGTGATTCCCATAGGAGCCTCTGACAGGCGGAGAGGAAAACTGTTCCAGATTGGGGTGGTCAGGATGTTTTCATACTGCCTTGGGCTGTTCCATCGGGTTATACTCCATCAGTGAAATTCGCTAAATAATATTGTTTGCAACTTGAAATTTGGAGCTGCTTAACTTTGGAAAAACAGAGAGAAGGGAATAGAATCAAAATGAATTTTCATTGACATGTGCTTCATTTTTCCCTTGCAATTACCTCAAAAACAAGTTCTTGCCAGTGGGTTCCCAAGTGCCTCCTCAGAGAGCAGAGCAATGCAGAAAGTAAGCACAGATATTATGTGTGCAGGTGAAGAATCAACTTCCCAAGGCAGTTTCCTCTGCCCTAATTAAGAGAAAATGTTAGAACAGGGCAGGAAAACACACATTTTCATGGCTGGATCTGGCTCCGGTGATCAAAGGCTTCCTCCTGGGGTAAACTCTAATCATTTTTAAGCCAATGGCTGTGGGTTGGTAAAACTTAAAGCACAGAGGCAGATCCCAGAGAGCTCCAGTGCTGTGGATTCAGCCTACCCAGAGGGAGCTATGCCTGTAGAGGTACATAGATCATGCCAGAGGAGAGGTAGAGAGGGAGAACAAAGAGTTGCTTCTATTTTTCTCTCCTTCCTCCCTCAAATTTCAAGAGGGTTGATCGTTTTGACTGAACCCAGTGTGAAGTCATAGTAGAAGGGAATCTGAATGACAGTTTATATGGGTCAGGCCCTTGAAGGATAAAACTGAGCTGGTCAGAGTAGCTCTGGGTGTGTAGCAAGTAGAAAATAACTTGCACAGCTTCAGAATGATGAAAGAGATTAATATGTAAGAATTGATGAAGTAAGAGTTCTTTCTCAAAAATATAAGAGACAAGACTAGTAATGGTATTTAATGCCATTGACTCCACCAGTCACAACTATCTTCTTTGGAAAATGTATTTCTTCTTTATACCAATAAATGTTTGTTTAGACTTAAAGCAGATATCGATAGCAAAATGTTTTATTTTTTCATTCTTAGTTTGGATAGATAAGAAATTAGGGTTGGGTGTTCAAACTAGGTTATCTCGGTTGTAGGAGAAGATTGCACATGTATCATTTTTCAGAAGTGATAGGCTTCTTTCCACTTCCCTGAGATTGCATGGTAGGAGAAATACAGAAATCTGAGATTTCCCAGGTGGAGACCTCATAGTTTGTCAGATTAATCAATAGTTGGACTTCTAGAAGATATTTTGTTTTGAAGGTCTTCAAGACCATCCTGAATCTTGATATATCACTAGAGGAGCTCACAGGACTCAGAAGTTGTTATGCCTACCCTGTGGTTTATTACAGTGAAGGGATGCAGTGTGAAATCAACAAACGGAAAAAGAATATGGAGTGAAGTCTAGAGGAAAGAATTAGCAAGCTTTCAAATATGGAGTCACACAGAATGCACTTAATTCTCTCCAGCAAAAATGTGTAGCAACAAATGGGTAGTATTGATAAGAAGGGACACTCTTTGGAGCTTGATTTTTCATGGATTTTACTGGCAGTCAGTCACATAAGCCTATACAACCTATGCTGGACGTTTGTTACTTAAGCTCCAGACTCTGAGAGAAGGCAGAATAAATGACACTGTCTCTGCACCTTGCGTGTGCAAGACATGTAGTAGGCACTCAAAATATATTTGTTTAATAAATCACTAAACAATCAAAGGAGAAAATATACTTCCCGTTAAGACTGTACAATTCTTGAGACTAGGATTTTTTTTTTTTTTTTTTTTTTTTTTTTTTTTTTTTTTTTTTTTTTTTTTTTTTTTTCTCTTGATTTCCAACAATTTATAGGGGACATTGCAGGGACTTACTGAGTATGTCACTGATTGTCTTGACTTTTATTCTCTTTCTACCTTTGAGCTGTTCCAACTTCTCTCTAAACCATAAGGCCAAAAATGTAGCTCCGACTCCATGTGTTGCCTTCTAATTCTGCTGCTACTAAAATTTGAAGCTCAGTTTGCAAGAGCACATTCCAAGAAAAAGGGAAAATAATCCTTCACCCCAATCGCCACACATATGCACCGGTACACAGTCTCAGACTCCTATGCAAAGCAGAAAAGGGAAGAATAAGTGCATGTTACTCAGCCTTTTGCCAGTTTTGATGAGCTCTCTATGACCATTTACTACAATCACTGGAATTTGCACATTTGCTTAAGTGTGCATGGTGATGGTTTACGATGGATGGATAATAATTGGCAGTCTTTTGCTCTCCAATCAATATTTCCTTCCATTCAATTAGCATGTTTTCTGTGGTTTATGAAACACTTATTGGTTCTCCCATTTTAAAATAAAACTTAAATGTTGCATGTTCATGCAGCATCATAACCGCTTTATTAGTGGTTAAGATGCTATGTAAAATGTTGAGAGATTGTTCTTGCCAAAGGTGCTGGTCTGAGATTCATGCAATGAACCATTCTAGTTCTTTAGACTTCAATACCATGACGCCTTTGTTTCACAGAGGAAAATCTTCTATAACCAAAGGTAACAACTAACTGAATCTTTAAAACATCATTTTTTTGTCTTCTACATTCAAGTTATTTCTGTATGTTACAGTGAATATCATTCGATTTATCTTTTTCCTCCTGCCGCCTCTTTCTGATGCTGCTGCTTCTGCAATTTACTACTGTTGTCTTTTTTTTCACCTCAGGTGTCCTTTATTAAAGGCCATCTGCTATTTTCAAAGTGCCTCAGCTATGTGAATTTATCATGGTAGTACAATCATAATGTATAGAGGGAAAAGAAAATTTTTAAAATATGTTCTATCCTACCAGAAAAAACTTAAACTGTATGTTTTTCACTTTACTGAGATTACCTTGGGTTGCTCAAAATCTTCCTGTATAGCACCTGATGTTAATCTCTACTTGGTCAGCAGATGTCTTAGATTTGTGCCCTGTACTATTCCCTTGATTTTGGACTGGTTTTCCTATAATCAAGGGTGTGAATCAACCAGTCATCCTTTCTAAACCTTGTGATCATTCTTGTAGCCACCAGTGCTAATAAGGACAGTAGTTCTCATCTTAATTGTATTATAAATTCTTAGTGGTCTATTAAAGGGAAGGTCATTTATAATTATTCATACAGTTCTCTTAAGGAAATTTAATGTGATCATTTCTCTACTTTGGGAAAGAATGAGTGAAACTACATTGTTTTACACCTAATGTCACATTTCCCTACAAGAATCAACTTTTTCCTAGGATAGAGACTAAACAAATTCTCTTCTCCTACCTAAAGCATCCCTTGCAGAATTGGTGGCTTCTGTGAAGTAGTTTCACAGGCTCATTTAAAATCCTCCTAATATTTCTGCAAAAGGATTTACTATGCAATTTAAAACTGAACCTCAAGAAGGCCTTTCTGGGGTGCCAGAAGTCAATGGATCACATATAGATGATAGCCTGGGCACCTCTATGGGAGTCTTATGGCAAAAGTCTTCTACTCTTTCTGCTGTGCTAAAACATACAAACAAAACAGGCAGGTTTAACTGACTGTATCTGCAATTGAAAACAAAGATCCCTCTAGTTACAATGGCTTATTATATTTATCTTGTTGAACATTAAATTAATATCTGCAGCATTGGATGAGAAGCCCCTTAAGAGAATCCCACAGAAAAAAAGTTACCTTAGAATTATGTTACGGAATTGCAGTTCTTTTGTAGTTTAGTGCTTGGTGAAAATCAACCATTCAAAATGCTAAACTAGAAAAGAAGGATAATGTCTATAATTGAAGTGAAATTGTACAATTATATAAATACAATGAATTCACTAGATTTTCTGAACACTTTGTTTGCTGTTTTGAAAGGAGATAAACCAAAATATATGTGCTTATGTCTGTAAATTTTGTTTCATTTTTACACACATATTCATTTTCATTCAGATCTTTTTCTGCTAGTCTCACAAGCTTTACCTTTTAATTATAAAGAGCATGGCTAAACACAAAGGCAGCCCCAAGGATTACTTTGGAAAACCCGCTGATTAGGCATACTAAATAAGACAATATAAATACGTAGAAATATTTCCAGCAAAACAGTTTTGTTCCAATTTATGGACTTCTTTACTTCCACTCTGTCTCTTTCCACAAAGTAATAACACAAGACATAAACTAGAGGGGGAAAAAAGGAATAAACACACAAAGTAAGGGGAATATATCTTGGTTTCATTTGTGTCAAAACAGCAATAAAGTGGAAAAATATATTCAGCTAAGGTGCTATTTGGGTTTTATTTATAAAGTCTACATTCTCTGGCCTAATGTTCATTAGCTTTGTCCTTGTTGCCTGGTTACAGATTTATAATTTTTGTCTCTCTGGTTATTGATGGCTCTAATGGAGAGGGCAGCGACTGAGGGCCTGATGCAAACACTTTGAATCTCTGTTCATAAATGTTAACATTTTGCTTGTGTGTTTGGTGTTTTGATTACAATGATCTGGGGAAGGGGATGATCTTAAGAGAAAATGAGTGAGAAGCAGGTATTCTCAAAGTTGGTCTGAGACAGCCAATCTTGTCCTGTTGGCTAGGGCATTGTTAAAAATGATTTATTATATGAAAAGTATTTGTTTTTGCAAAAGTTATTGAGTTGGTAATTCTACCCGACACATCACCAGGTGGTGGTGTGGTTATTCAAGGCGTCTTTATCAGACTTATGCCAGAATCACCTGCAGAACAAGCAAATGCAATGATAATCATTAGATTGAGGTGTATGAAATATTTAAAATCAGAATTATGGCTCTATAGTTTAATATTGATGCTGACCAAAATGTTGGAGAAATTATGTCTAATAAGTCTCATTTCAGAGGTTTAAAGGTACTCTGGTCATGTGGTTTTGATTGCTCAGTAGCATTCCACAGCTATATTAAAATTTCTATCTCTTGATGAACTTCATTTCTGGGGAGGCAGGGTCAAAAGAATTAAATTGATGAAAATTAAGAGGCAATCTCTAGATCAGTGGCTGTCGAAGTGTAGTACCCAGACTAGCAGTATCAGTATCACCAGAGCTTGTTAGGAATGCAGGGTCTTTAGTCTCATCCTGGACTTACTAAATCAAAACTCCGAGGGGTGGGGCCCAGAAATCTATGTTTTAATAAGCAATCTGAGTGATATTGTTGCACTCCAAGATTTGACAACCCCTGCTCTAGAACGAGGTTTCTCAACCTCGGCAGTATTGATAATTTGGGCTAGGTAACTTTGTAAGGGGCTGTCATTCACACTGGCATTGCAGGAGGCTTAGCAGCATCCCTGAACTCTGCCTACTAGATACCAATGACACCCATTCCATTTGTGACAGCTGAAATGTCTACAGACATTGCCAAATAACTCCTGAAGAGAAAAATTATGCCTGGGTTCAAAACCACTGTTCCAGATCGATAAGTTAAACTCTATTTGCAATCCTTAAAATAAAGATTTCTGTGCCCAAACTCTGCGGAGTTTGATTTAGTAAGTCTGTAAAACAACTCTGTAATCTGTAGACCAGGTAATGGTCCGTGAGCCATACTTAGAGTAGCAGAGCTCTGAATCAATGGCTATCAAACTTGACTGACTTTTTTAAAATAAAAAAGTAATTGTTTTTAAATGTCTATTTGTGTCTCATTTCAATAGGCAACTATGTTTGAGCAAACGGATCTAACTTAGTACTTTCTATCCTGGGTGAGAATTAGAATTCCCTGGGGAATTGAAAAACTTGATGCCCAGGCTCTGCCTCAGAAACTCTAGATAAGGGGTTCTGACATTCAAAAAGTGATTTTCACACTTTGTTGAACATTAGAATCTTTAAAATTTGTGGAGGCCTGGGTCCCATCCTCATTCTGATGTATGGGTTGTAAACTTTTGATTTAGGAAACTCTGATTTGCAACAAGTTTGAGCACTGCATTTGAATATCAGAAGTTTTTAGATGTTTCTCATATGCAAGAAGGGTTGAAAGTCAGCTGTGAACTGATCCCAAGTCTAAGCTATAGGCCAGTTTAATTTCTTTCAAATAGCCAAAGTAGAGTGAATGAGCCCACTGAATGCTATGACTTTCCTGTAAATGAAAACATCTGAATCAAGTTTGGAGAATCAAATGGAGTAAGCCTTTATGTTTCAACCCTGGTCAAGTCTTGGTAATTAAAAAAAAAAATGAGGATTATATAGAAAAGAGTATCCTATAGGATATTGAGAATCCATAGTAACTTTAATGTACATAATCCTAGATGACTAGACAGCTTCTCAGATGCTTGAGTTGCTCCCCATACAATTACATCAGAATGTTTGAGATTGATTACTAGGTACTAGTAATTTTTAAAGGTTCTCAAGTGATTACAATGCACAGCAAACTTTGCCAACCATTGTTATAGGTTCTTATCACTATTAGCTCTTCACCACTTCTCAGTAATTTCCTAGAGATTACAAATTCTATGAGGGAAATTGCTAGGCTTGTGACATATTTCATAAGGTTTAAGAATGTTATTCCTTTTCACCTAATAGTTTTTAATAAATCCATTATCTCAATTAGGTAACTGAGACAGTTCAATATTCCACTATTAGCTCATTTGCTTGCATATAACTCAGGATGGCTATAAAAGCCTAAGACTGATAAATTTCTTCAGTGACCAAAAAAAAAAAAAAAATCAAGAAGTAAGTCTATCTATCTATCTGTATACTCACCTTTTCACACTTTAATATGCATTATGTATATACACACATATAATGTATATATATTTGCTTGTGTAAATATATTTGCATATATACATGCACACAACAAACTGTGCTGTGAATTACTGGTTATAAGCAGAAATAATAGAACTCCCTGTTTTAAACAAGTTTATAATTCATACCATCTTGATGAAAACCATTTATTTCAATGCCGTCTTATATTTCCATTATGCCCTTTAGGTACATTATTATAAAACATCAAGATTTCTTCTTAGGTAAAAATAACACTATTTCAAACATTTTTAGAAATTATGCAATAGACCACTTTCATTGTATGAACTTTTACAAAATTGTTTTTGATTGAAACATTTTCCAGTATTCTGCATTTCTAGCATATTATTTTTAAACCTCTATCAGTGTTTGCTTTAATATTCTAATTTTTACATTTATAATTTCTCTACAATTAGGTAGGTAAGGAAGCTCTCTATTCTCATGTGTATCTGCTAATGTATTGTGGTCACTTTGAAATAACATTTCTGTATAGTGGCTAAGAGGAGACCCAGAACTGCAATCTTAGGTGCAGACACCAAATAAAACTGATTTTGAAAATTTAGTTTGAAACATATTCATATTTTTTGAATTTGTCAAAATTCACATTTTTTCACATATTTAGCCCCCAAAAGCTTTTATTTTTTGCTATAATGTTTATTAAAAGTATTTGCTTTTAAACTGTTAAAAAATACTCTGGTCTTTACCAGAGTTATACACTTTGGAGACCCATTCTTTTGCTTAGTCATTAATCAGATGAAGACTGAAAAGTTACCTTTACATTAGGCGAGGAGCAAATTGTGTGGTGCTAGTGCCTGTAGCAATGTAATTATAAAATGCAAGTCACTCTCCCTTCACTTCAGGCAACTTTCCTAGCATACTGACTCTAGTTCATGGTCACTGTGAAATTGGTTGGTTGGTTTGTTGTTTCCTGTCTTTTTTCTTTGGATTTGGTGCAACAGCAAGAGATCAGAGGCTCCGATTCTGCTCCTCCCAGGTTTCTGAACTTTTATAAAGTTTTCTATTTGTAAAATGAACCGAATGAATTCAGTCAGTGTTTTATTTTGTTTTAAATAAATAAAATCTCATTTCTAGCAAAATTTCACTGAAATGTTTAATGTGTGAAACATTTCAAAGCAGAGCTGCTTTGACTGAGCAGATAGGGCTTCCCAGAGCTTTCCTTTACCCCTGAGGTGTCTTCTGTAACTCCTGGTCTCAGATTAATATAATTTGAAAAGCATCAAACTGAGTTTTTCCCCAACTACTTTTAGCTCTAGAATTATTGGCTCATTTTTGTTACTTAATATGAATGACTGTAGTCTGGTAAAGAAATACCACATAGAGAATTTTTGTAGACACACTTGAGGTACAATGTGGTGAGTGTAAGTACTGAGAAACATCTATCATACATAGTGATTTCAATGCAGATCTCATGTAGAGATATGAATTTTTCTCTATCTGCCAGAAACAGAACAGAAACTCCTCTGTGCATGGAAGGAAATTATGCCCTTTCAAATATTAAATGTCATCTATAGAAATGCCAGGCACCATTAAATATGGAAAGAGAAAATTGGAAAAGATTGCAGAGTTTTATTACTGTCTATTTTTGCAAGTCACTTGTACACATATCTTACTTTAAAAGAAAACTCTAAAACTCTATACAAGAGTTATTCCCTCTGCAGCTGTTGTAGAGATAGGACAGACTAGAATACAGTGTTGATTCAAGAGTGGGATTTTAGTGCTGTGTGATTTGTTTGTGCTTTGGACTGCATGGTTTTTGACTTTATGGAAGGATGTATGATTTCTCTGAACTTTGTCCAGCAAGCTGCCGCACAATACATCTTTACAAACTCTATTTGGTGCAAAATAAATAGTATGCTGGAACATCCTTTAGGGCCCAATGCAAAAATGTTCTGTGATGAGGTTCCCAATCACAGCCTCTCAGAATATACATACAAATAAGCAGATGAAGTTCTGAAGAGCACCTTGTGGACTGAGCTAACTGCCTCTAATGGAAAAGACAGGAGGGATGAAGCTAGGCTCTCATTATTTACTGCTGATAGTAAGAATTAATAATGGATACTCTAAGCACATATTATTTATCCGTTCTGATCCTGGACAACAGAAATCCACTGACATCACCAAAGCTATCTTTTATTTAAAATCCAGAGCACAGCAACTAGAAACTAGAAAGGGGAACAAAGTGAACTGGATGCGAGGTACAAAAGATATAACTACTGTATAAAAGTCTCCCTCCTGGAACGGACTTTTTTCTAGCCATAAGTTTTAGTCAGTACATTTTCTTCCAGGAGATAACAAGGGGAGGGGATGGGGAGTAAAAACATCACTCACTAGTTAAATAAGGTGACCATTTTACATCAGTAAGTGATTAAATGCTCAGCATATGATATCATCAAGAGATGGTATAAATTTCTAAATTGATTTGTTGCCTAGCTTTTATTACTCCTTTACATGAAGTATCAGTAAATAATTTAAACTCAAGGAGAGAAGAAAGATTTCCCTTTTATTCAACATAACCACTTATTTGCTTTCTGATGTGGGAGATCTTTTAGCAGGAGAGAGTGAGGATCCAATTAATTTTATTTCACTATTCCCTTTTTCTTCTTCACAAACATAGAAATTGATCTTTACTGAGTGCATCCTTTGCATTTCATTTATGTCTTTTTTAGCCATCACTAGATTGCTACTGAATTGAGGACAGGTCTATACTTCTTATTACTCTATGTAACCCACAAATCTTCAATTGTATAGCCTACCATATAATAAAGGCTGCATGATAGGTAAAAATAATGAAGAAGTAAAGTATGAACAATGATGTCAGGTAGGTATAAAGGCAAAATGTTCTTATAAAAACAAATGTGAACCTCTAATGAAATATATTTTAAAGAAGACTCTTCACTTCCACTTATCATAAAAATTTCAGAATTTTAAAGACATTTAGGTGAAACAGCTCATTATATGTTATACCATCGCTTTTAATGACAAAAACTGCAATTACTTTTGCACCAATGTATAATTTTTTTTCCAGATCACTGTTGGTGTTTAGATGGCACTATATTTTAGGCTTTTGTATATTGTGTATTTATGTACATCATTTATGTGTCTCAAGAAAATAACTTTTCAGATGTTGTAAGTCTGTGAACATTTGTAGAGCTATTTTCTTATGGAAGATACTATGGTTTAGAAAGCTTGCATCTTATGCAAGGCCATCCAGACAGCAAAAGGTGTAATCAGAATCAGAACCCACATCTAGTGATCTCTAGAGATATTTTATCATTTTAATTACACTCCATTCTCATGGATTTCAGAAACAGCCTTAGAATGTAGAGGAATACGTAAATGTGGCTTAGCATGAAGAATGTAGTAACAGAATTCTCAGTAATGTGAAGTGTTGAGTTCTCATTCACAGGAAGTGTTTCAGCACATGTTGGGTGATCATGTCTCTGTGATGTTGCAGAAGGCATTTCTGCACAGGTTAGGGACCTAGGCAGGTTATCTCTATGACCCCTTTTTGCTCTCAGAGTTGTGGTGTTGCCCAGATTGCGTGAAGAGACACTTGAGGGACACGTCCTTGGCTTTTGGATCACACCCAGAGTGTCTTCATTATAGACCAAGTGCTATCCAAAAACGTAGGCTCTTAGGGAGGGAGAAAATGTGTCAGTGCAAGATAGAGAAATGTGATTAAAAAAAAAAATTGATGCTTGAAATGGTGGAGCATGCCTGTAATTCCAGAGCTTTGGGAGACTGAGGCAGGAGGATGGCTTGAATTTAAGGCTGCAGGAGCCATGTTCATGTCACTGCACTCTAGTCTAGGAAACAAAATAAAATCCTGTCTCAAAAAAAAAAAATGAAAAGAAAAAAAAATCCAGCTATGCTTACCAAGTTCTCACAAGATAACATCTATTTTACTACAAGAAATTATTAACATTTCATCAATCATCAACTTTCATCTTTTGATTGGTCAATACAATTAATTTTATTAATGCAGGGCACCCTTCATTGTCCAGATAAAAAATAAGAGGATGAAAACTTATTGATGAAAATTATTCTTTCCTTTCTGCTAAATTACCATGGCCTTGTAAATTGAATGCAGACATAAATTACACTTGAGAAAATGGGCTCAGGGACATGTATTTATTCCATTATTCATTTATTTTCTGGTATAAAGAATACATTACTCACAAAATGTTTTTCCTTGAAGAAACTTAGCAAACTTAATGCATTGAACTAGGAATAGGAAGGAGTTGTTGCTGAAAACATTTTTGAATAATAACGTTTCAGTAAGTACTCATATAAAATTTGTTTTATACATTACATTCTGGTTTCGAGGTACAATCGTATAAACCCTAAGAATAAAAGAGTATGCCAACCATCAGAAAATATAAAATAAGATGTAATTACAAAACTAACAAATATGGGACAGTTAGAGAACAAATAGTATGAAACAAATAAGCATATGACATTATATGGTATTTAGCTTTCCTGTTTTAGAACATTTCTTTGCTGTTTCTTCAGCCTGGGACATTCTTACTACAGGTATATACTTGGCTTAATACTCTCTGGCCCTCCATCTACTGTTCATTTCAGCAAAACTGCATTAGTTTATTTTCTTCATAGCATTCATCATGATGCAACATGATTTTATTTATGTATTTACTTGTTTCCTGACTTGAACTCAAAATAGATATTACGCTAGGGAAAAAGTCTTCATTTCATGTTCTATCCTTAAACCTAGGACAGTATCTAAAATTAAGTAAATGTTCAAAATTTTCTTTTTAATAATTAACACCTAGCATGGGTGGTTAGCAAAGGACCAGATCACTGTGAACTGCAATGATGAAGAAAAAACTTCAAGAGAGTTCGTTTTAATCTGAGTCTCACAGAATGTGAATGATTTGAGTTAGTCAAAAGGAGAAGAAAAAGCATACTCAATTTGAGGAAAGAATACAGAAATATGTGCCTGGGTGATGAGACACAATATGTGAGATAATGAAGACCTGGATTGTGCACCGTTGTGGTGGATGAATTAAATAGAGTGACACTTACTCAACCGCAATCGATTGCTTACTTTCTATGCATCAGGCATAGATATTCACGCTGCAAATATTTACTGAATGCCTAATACCTTTTGGGAAATGTTCTAGACACTAGGGAAATAATAGCGAAATAAATAAAGTTTCTATTCCTGAAGACAAAAAAAAAAAAAGAAGTACAAATAAATACAATAATCACTGTATAATATATGCCATGACATAAATAAATAGGAGTATGTGATCCACACTGAGGTTAAAAGGCTTAAGATACATCCTGCTCAAAAGTAAGAGTAGTTAATGAGTTATCCATTATAACTAGAAAAGCAAAACAAACAAAAGTTGGAAAAAAATGATAAGAAAGTAAAAGCTATGATAGAATTCTGCACAAAGGATAGTTTGCCTTAGAAGTTTGTGCAGTCCAGCGTTTGAGTCTGAGACAAGAGTACCTGCTGTGAATTTTGAGCAAGATCTCGGACTGTACATCTCAGACTTTTTGTTTAGGAAATGAATATAATTGTAGTGGAATTTTTATGAGGATCCAATAAAGTAAACTTCGTAAAGCCATTTATTTCTAATACGTAATAAGTCTCCCAAAACAATTTTCACTCATCATTATTGTAGGCTTATTTACTTTATTTAATTGTCACTATAGCTCAATTCATTTTTTTTTTTTTTTGAGATGGGGTTTCTCTTTTTGCCCAGGCTGGAGTGCAATGGTGAAATCTCGGTTCACTGCAGCCTCTACCTACTGCAACCTCCGCCTTGAACATATCCCCTATGTTCAAGCAATTTTCCTGTCTCAGCCTCCTGAGTAGCTGGGATTACAGGCATGCGCCACCACAACTAGCTAATTTTGTATTTTAAGTAGAGACGGAGTTTCACCATGTTGGTCAGGCTGGTCTTGAACACCTGACCTCAGGTGATTCACCTGCTTTGGCCTCCCAAAGTGCTGGGATTATAGGTGTGAGCCACCACACCCAGCCTATAGCTCAATTCTTCCAGCTTCTATCAATTAACTTTTACATTTTTCTATTGACTTACACCTTGACACCATATGGAGCCAAAATGCCGAAAGGTTATGTACCTTATGCTAGGTTACACAGCAGGTATGGCTGGCAATTCAGGTCCTTGTCCACTTAGCTACTATGCTATTCATATTGCTTAAGCTCAGAGGTGGAGATAAAGTGTGAACCTGATTTTGCAATTTGCAATATATATTTCTATTATTTATTTGTAAATATAAATTTGCAATTTATATTATATGTATTTATATTTATATATATTGCAAATTTATATTTACAAATATATAATATATAACAGAAATACATATTGCAAATATTTATACTGCAAATTGCTTATTTATTTATATATGAGCTGCCCAAAGAGCTTTTGTTTATACTATACTCACTGTTGTTTACCGTATGAGAAATCAGAAACAAGAAATGTTTTAAAATATTGTTTATGCATTTATGAGTAAGCATAGTGGACCCTATACATGTTAACATACAAAATATGGTTTTACAAATTTATTTAATGTATGGTGCCTTCTTTCCTTATACTGCATTATTGCCACACACTTAGAGGCTTAACACAACCACCATTTGTTACCTCACAGTTTCTGTGGGTCAAGATTTCAGGCATCACTGAACTAAGTCTTCTGCTTGTAGGTGGATTTTGGGGTTCAGGGGAGCCCTCACCTCCCCTGAGAGGACATTTCTCCAAGTTCTTGGTCTATCACTCACCCAAAAATGGGAGAGGAGACCAGGGCACAGCGTGCTTGTAAATACTGGACTCAGAAAGTTTTTGCAGGAAACTGATTTATTTAGGCAAAGAGAGAAAAAGAGAGAAACCACTATCTCTCACACTGAGTGAGAGAAAGAAAAGCCGCTCTCACACTGAGCGAGAAGGGCTCCCAGAAGGGGAAAAGCCAGAGAAGGAAAGCTCCTCTGGCACTGAGTGAGAGAATCCAGAGAGATGGAATCTAGGAGAGGAAAGCAGCTTCCACACTGAGTGGAACGGAATAGAGAGAGAGAGTTTAGGAGGGGGAAGATAAGCTTCTTGGAGAGAGTGGAAGGGTACTCCAGAGGGGAAATCCCAGAGAAGAAAGACAGCTTCCACGAAGGTTCGTGGAAGGGGATCCAAACATGGAGTCCAAAGGGGTGTGGAAGAAGGAGACTTAACCTGGGAGTAATTCCCACTTTCTCCAAGTTCCCTGGCCAATGAAAGGAGTTCCTTTAAACTTCTGCTTGAGTGATTGACCTTTTGGTCCTTTCTGCACTTGCGAAAATTAAACAAAGACAGTTAAATCTCTGGGATGGAGGGAGATGGGAGCGGGGGCATGATGCTGGGAAGTTCTTGCCCTTAAAACTATGCTCCCTCGTAGACCCTGAAAGAGAACACATTCCCTCATGCTTAAGGTCTCATAGCACTGCAAGCAGGATGTGGCTGGAGTAAAGTACTCAGGACCAGAGGTTCAGCTGGGGAAGAATCCATTTCCATGAGGGCTTGGTTTTGGGTTGACTTCATTCTCTAGAGGTTGTAGGAGAGAAGCCCTATTTTCTCGTAGGCTGTCAGCTGGGGGCTACTCTCAGCTCCTAGTACTCACTAGCAGTTTTCTGTCTTGAGGTTTTCGCACCACCTCGCAGCTTACTTCTTCAAACCTACCAAGTGAATCCCTTTCTTTAGTCTGCTAAGTCTTACAGAATGGAATATAATCATTAAAGTGACTTCCCTCTTTATGTTAGACTTTCCAGAAAGCTGCTACTAGAAAAAAGAGAAATACTTTAGGGAGAGGACTTGATAGCCATCAATGCTGTTTTTGTGGCACAGGTTAGCAAATAAGAAAAGCATTACTCATTTGAAACACCTGAGGCCAATGCCTAACTACACTCCATGCTAGGTGCCAATTCTCTGAGTTGTTTTGTCATAACCTAGAAAGAAAAAAAAAAAAAGGCACATTCTGGAATAGGCAGTATGCCAGCACTGGCATACCTGTGCATTATAAGAAAGCTAAGATTCGGGTTTATTAAAGGGGACCCTTGGTGACATAGAAGGTTGAGACGATCTGGTCTAAAGGATGAACAATTAAATTATATTTAGGCTAGGGATGTCCTTACCCAAGGCCATGATGTCAAACTGGCCCTCACCATGGTCCAAACTTGGAAATAGGGTTCATAATGGATCCATAATTGACATGGCATATTTCAATATGTTGGCATCAGTGACAACTTTGTCTAAGAAAAGTACCTACCTAAGCAATAAAATGGACAGAATAATAACAGATTATAATTTTGACTTATTACATGCTCACAATAAAGATATCATCTTTGTGGTGATGGAAACTAAATTCGTACAGTTTCTGCACCACCTCACACCTTAGTCTAGCCACCTGTATGTTCTACACCTTGGTTTCACAAGGCCAGCACTATTGACATTTCAGGCTAGATAATGTGTGTGTGTGTGCGTGTGTGTGAGAGAGAGAGATTGTGTTGCACATTGTAAGATGTTTGTTTAGAAGCATTCCTGGCCCTTACTCACAAAATGCCAGTAGCACAGCACCTCCCCTAAGTTGTAACAACCAAAAATATCTTTAGATATTGCAAGTTTACCAAATGTCTCTTGAGGGACATAATCAACCCCAGCTGAGTGGTTTTATGCCAATTAAAAGCATTATCCATAGTATTATCTGCCTCCAAGTGCATAGATCTATGACTATTACAGTTTTAGATGGTACTGTTCAATGCTTACTATAATCAACATAATTAATGAACCCATCCCCCAAAACCAGCCACAAGATCTGTCATTTAAATATTACTTTTTGTACTGATACATATTTGGTGGACACATGATATTTTGATACATGCATACAATATGTAATGATCAAATCAGAGTAATTCAGATGTTTATTGCCTGAAATACTTATTTTTTCTTTATGTCAGAAACATTCAAAGTTTTCTCTTCTGGCTATTTTAAAATATACAATAAATTATCCTTTTGGCTAAGATCAAGTGTAGTACAATAAATTATTATTAAGAATAGTCACTTTATTGTGCTATTAAACAATAGATTTTATTCCTTCTATCTAACTGTATTTTTGTACTCATTTATCAACCTCTATTTATTCCCCTCCCTTCTACCTTTCCTGGCTTCTCATAACCATCAATCTACCCTGTACATCCATGAGATCCAGGTTACAGTTCTCACATATAAGATATGTGATATTTGTCATTTTGTGACTTGCTTATTTCCCTTAACATAATGACCTTCAGCCATAAAAAGTAATAAAATCCTGTTACACGTAGCAACATGGATTAAACTGGAGGTCATTCTCATATTACTTTAAAAAAATCCTTAACTTTTATACTTGCATGTGAATGTTTATACCAACTACTGACAATGTGACTGTTCACCATAGCTGACTGCCTAATAAAGCAACCCACTTTCTTCCTTTTCCATTTAATGAATCTGTTTCAGAGCAACCATGACTTCAAAATCTGATCTTTTCTTACAACTCTCAGTACTACTAATAACTTCCAACTACTGGCCTGCTTGGAGGAATGAGAGGTAACTCAGATAAAACTCAAAGACCTCTTATGGCATACCACAGAGCAGCACCTGGAATATCTCTACCAAACCACAGGAAGAAGTAGCTGAATGAAAGTTATCTTCTGGTTATATTATAGGCATGTTCTTAGTACTTATGTTTGAGTGTAGAGGACCAGCTCTTGGGATGCTTATGGTGATATCATTAACTCTGTGGCTTTCTGACTTAATTTCCCCTGCTGATGAATGCTACTACTATGTCACACTGCCTTCTGTTATAAAGAAAGTCATATGTTAAAGTAAGTGAGAGACTCCTGTAAGGGCTACTGCCTTTCCAGGTCTAATGTGAAAGCAGTGAACTGGAGAATAGCTGCAAAATCATGTCTATTTCAGAAATCTGCCAGAGGATCTAGACTCACTTGGCTCTAGGGAGGAGTGATTGGAGAGATGGCGTGAGGTAGGATTATACATTCACAGTCGCCCTGCTGATCTGTTCTCAGGACTAATACATCAGAAACCAAGGCTGTAATATAAAGAACTGTAGCAAACTCAGAACCATGACACAGATAATTTTCCTAGATTCACATTATTTGTGATTATCATGTATTTCTTTCTTTACTCCTTTTCTTAAAAAAAATTATGAAATATTTTAACTATAGAGAAGATAGCAGGCAATAGTAAGGCAACACCCACTTATATAAATCTTAAAAAGATAGCCGTTAGCAGATATGGGAAATTGGATAATAATATATTGAGCATGTAACATTTTTATAAAGTTTGTAAACTTGCCAAACAATATGATGTAATTTTTTTCCATATGAAATGTTTACATTTTAACCTAGGAAACCAATATTTACAAAAGAGTTAAAATGTATTAAAATGTTACAGTACAATGGAAACCCTCATGTTTTTGATCCCATCAGAAAGAAATTCTATGAAGATTTTGGAGTTTATATTTCTATACAAGTTTTATGATATTATTACATATGAATCTATCCATATAAAATATATAGCATAGTTCTCTATGTTTTCAAATTTTACATAATTGGCCTTTTAAAAGATATTTTACATACATCATTATTGTTTTTGAGATTTTTTTATGTTGATACATGCAATCCTAATGTATTCCTTTTACTGAATAATATATCCTTTGATGACTGTATTATATTTATTTATGTTTTGTCTTGTAGATAGACATTGAAATTTTTTCTCTGTTTTAAAATTAGATGTAACTTCTTCAATGAATTCTCTTATCCACGTCTCTTGGGCACAGCTGTGAGAGCTTTAGAAATTAGCTGTAGGGTGCAGCTGACAATTCTGTAGGATAATGAACCTTAGGTGTTAGTATCACAGCTCAGTACTTGAGGTGCTGTAGTCCTATCTTCAAATCTGGGCCATGGATACTGCTACAGGAGTTTTCAATATATTTGGCCACAGTTCACATCTGGTAAGGGAGGTTTGATACTCTTCTCTTCATTCACTAAGTGATATTCATTTTTCTGACTTCAAGAATTTTCTGTATGCTGACATCATTCTATTCAGTACCTCAGATTCAAAATTCTGAGCTTGAAGCAGCTGTTTAATTTATTTATTAATTGATTCACTCATTTATTTATTCATTCACACAGGAAATATGTTTTAAAACTCTACAAGAAACTTCAAAATTGACATGCCTGAAACTATATTAATCATCTACCACTGCCAAATTTCTTTCCTAAGTTTATTATTACACAAAGTCATTTACTTTTTTTCCTTTGTCCTTGGTTCTGATTCTGATTTGTCCAATCCTTTATTCTTATAGCAGCTGGAGTAATCTCATGAATTTGAAAATTAATGTTGCTCTTCTATTTATCTGATGATGTTACTCTCCAACAGTACCCTGTCACTTTCATGGCCCCAAGATGAATGTAATGAGCATGTTTTTCTCTTTATCCACCGCATGTTTCCAGCTCTAATTTCCAGATGAAACCACATTACTAGCTACTTGCTGTTTGTTGTTCGTCTTCTTATTGCTTGTATTCTCACTGCCTAGTATCTCTCCCGTCCTTCTTCACCTGGATAGCTCCTCCATGTCTTCCAAGGTTGACCTTCCAGAATAAGTTTTGATTCTCTTTGAATTATGAGCCAGTGGTCTTTTTGTGGTTTTTCTGTGGCATAATCTTGGCACTTTTATCATATCACATAACATAAGCTGTCTACTTTGGCAGTTCGCTTACTTGTCTCTCCCATTAACTCAGGTCTCTTCGAAGGTAGGGCTAGTGCTTTATAACACTACCTTCCTGCGTCTCAAATTTTTTGAAGTTAATTCTTAGCAGATCCCAATCAAACAACAGGGCAAGCATGACAAAATTACGTCTTCAAGATCGTACGGTTGGACCTGGGCTTGAAAGTCAAGTCTACTCATTTCCAGTACAGACCTCTTTTCATCACCAATCAGAAAAACTGCCATTTGTGCAAAATTAATATCAACATATATCAGCATCATATGGTATTAAGGTTGCCAAGGAAACCTATTTGTGTCCAAAATGTCATTTTTCTTTACTGACTGATTCTTAAAATCTCATGAGCAGAAATGTAAAAAGAGTAAATTCTTAAAATGCAAACATTATAAGAGAGAATAGTAGTTTATATTCAGCTAATAGTACATACATTTGTCCTGAAGTATGAATGATGATATAAGAACTCCCAAATTGTTTTCCAAAATGATTTCCAGCATTTGGAGTTGTTTGTGGTTTGGATTTTAGCCATTCTAACAGATATGTAGTGGTATCTCATTGCGGTTTAATTTGTATTTTCCTGATGACATGTGATATAAAGAATCTTATCATATGGTTAATTTTTTTCTGTATATATTTTTATTCTTCTGGTAAGGTGCATGTTAAGGTCTTTGGCTCATTTTTAAAATTCAGTTGTTTTCTTATTTGTGTGTCTTAATAATTCTTTCAATACTTTGGTTGGCAGTCCTCTTTCAGTTACATATTTAGCAAGTATTTTCACCCTGCCTGTGGCTCATCTCTTTTTCTTTTGACATGTCTTTCATAGAGCATAAATCTTTAATTTTAATCAAGTTCATCTTGCAATTTTTTTCTCATATGGATTTCACCATTGGTACCCTATCTGAAAAGTCTTCCCCAAACCCAAGGTCATTCTAGATTTACTTCTGTGTCACTGGGGATTATGTGTTTACATTGGTGTTAACCTTCACGTTTCTGTTTTCTGTACTTTTCTGTACGAGTGTTTTATTTAAAAAAAAATCTAGAAAAGTCTATAAAAAGGAAAAAACAGTCAAAGGAAAATATGTTTTTAAGAACAAAAGGACTATAATAGAGTCTTTTTAATCTAATATAATGATTAGAAAACTGAGATGTACAATAGAAAGAATATAAAGAAAGGTGATAAAGGAACAATGTTGAAATTTCTTGAGGTCTAGTTCAATGAGTTCATCTATGCACTCTCATTCATATATGTATAAATGAGAAATATATATATATGTATATATTTATCCACAGTTCTTTTAAGGAAATGCTATTCACATATCCCCATTTTATATGAAAGAAACTATAGATGGGGGAAATTGAGCAACTTATATAAGGAAGAAATATATAAAGCAGTTCTTGACATCTGGGAGCTGGGCCTGATACAATCAACTGTGTTTTGGTGCTCACCAATTTTACAGAACATCAACACATGATAAGGATGGTCATTAAGCCAAAATCTGGCTATTTTGTAATCATATCTGAATGTATGCACAAAATTGAATATTTTCCAAGTCACAAACACCCCCATCCTTAATAATGAGCGACTGTTACTTCTTTATCAATTATAACTTTACCTCAACCTATTTTTTTCTTGGTTTTAGATATGAATTTTTAGTATAAATAATTATGTAATTAATCACACTTCGTAACAGTATTTAAGCCAGAACGAAGCCTCACTTCTTTCCATGCTTATCAAAACTAACTAAAATAATCCTAAGTTCTATAATAGTGTTTTCTAACATGCTTCTATTGAGAATTCCCACAATTCTCATGGTATATGTTTTTCCTAATTGCAACAGTCAAAATACCCAACTTACTCAACTATAAGTGTGTTCCAGTCATCTTTGGCTGAAGGGCATTGGCAGGGTCAATATGTTTGCTTGCTTTGGAGATCATCTGAAATTAATAGAGGAGTTCTGTTTTTTTATTTAAAGACAAAGGCAGCATAGCAAGGCAGGTTTGAGGTAGAGATGAAGGAACTTGAAAGAGCAAGAGACTTTCTATTCTGTCAACTTTCTTGCTTTCCTGAATCTTTATTATCATCTGGAATTTGCTTCCTTGTGCTAAGACAGAGAAGTTATATTTGAAACCTATGGTATACAGAAATTTTAATATCTCAAGAAAGTCCTGTAACTCCATTTTAATAAGCTTGATAATAAAACTATAGTGTATCACATAATGATTTTCTCGTGGTTCTGCTTAGGGTACACTGGCAATTTACAGAAGTCAGATGTGTTCAGAGAAAATGTAACGTTTGTAGTTCCACAGAAAGCAGCTTTCCTTTTTTCTCTCTCATTTCTTAGCTTTGAAAGTCTTCTGAATATAAATCTGTGAGTCCCTGTTTAATGACATATGCTATGTGGCTAACACTTCTCACCAGTTCATTGATGCTTTAGATCTTTAAGATAAGGAGGAGTAATGAGTATAAGCAAGATGAGTGAAATGTAAGCCTAAAAGTGATGAAAGAGAAACATGGAGACTCAAAGGTATGATGGTTTCAGTTAATGGTCTCTCATGCTGGGAACTCTCTGAAATTCACTGTGACTAAACAATTCTGAAGCTAGAGCCAAGAAAAATGTTGAGAAACAGCTGAGAAACCAATGAAAATGGATAAAATCGCTATTAAAAAATGTACAAATTTATTAATGTAATGGAGAGAAATATGAAAAAAAGGCATATGCATACAAAAAGACAAGAGGAAAGAAAGATGAGATTTGCTGATATTTGCATCTTAACCTAATTGAGCATGATGTGGTGATTTTGAAATATAACTTGAAATTACTTGATATTCCTCCTACGAAAAAATGAATTCTGTTTTCTCTCCTTGAACTTGGTCAGAACTTTATGACTGTTTCAATGAGTAGATTGCATTGGAAGTGATGTTGTGTGACTGTTGACGATAGCTTAGAAAAAGCCATTTAATGTTTGCTGATTTATCTAGGAAAAGCATTCTCAGAGCCTTCAATACCCCTGTAAGAAGCCTAACTTCTCGTGAGGAAGAAATATCTTCTAGGAAAAGCCTACATGAAGATACAATGGGGAGAGAGGAAGATGCCCGATGTTATACTTTCCAGCTCAGGTTTCAGAAAAAGGGAATGATAACATTCATTTCAGGTGGCATCTGACTAGAAATGCCTCAGCGATCAAAGTAAAAAGATCCTGATGAAGTTCACTTTTAGATTTTTAAGAAAAACTAATAAATGTTCTTGATTTATACCACTGTTATAAAATGATTTGATACACAGCTACAGATAACTGAAACACAAGGCGTTTCAGGCCCATGGCATCCAAAGATGTTTAAATAGCACGTTTTCCTTGAAAAGAGTTTTCCTTGAAAACTCTTCCTTTGTGTATTAAGGGCCGATATCAGAGTACAAAATTATTTTCTATTAATTAACTTTTTTCACATTTAGAAAATAATAATATATATTTAACTTCTCTAACATGTTGAAAAGGCTCAAATCAGGTAAGATATTTAAATTTTTTAAATTGGTTAACAAGGAAGCACTATGTGAACACATTATTAGCAAAAATAGCACTAGCTAGCATTTATGGAGCACTGAATTTATGGAGCACTGAATACTTTCCAGGGTTGCTCCTTCCTCCCTTCCTTCCTTTTCTTTTTCTTTCTTTCTTTTTTTTTTTTTTTTTTT
>NW_016107415.1:3977176-4000027 GCF_001604975.1 Cebus imitator
TTTCACCGTATTGACCAGGCTGGTTCAAAGTCTGGTGCTTAAGTGATCTGCCTGCCTAGGCTTCCCAATGGCAGGAAGGAATGTTGGGACGCCTAGGTGTCTCAAAGTGATCTGCCAGCCTAGGCTTCCCAGCATGCCTGGTCCTTCCTAGGGACTCCTGTCAGAGTCCCTGGAGCAGTTCCTCTACCCATTGTGATAGCCACTAAGATGATATCAAATGATTTCCACTCCTATTACTCTTACCCCAATATAATCCCCTTCCCTTTAGTGAGGGCTAAACTTATGTCTTGACTTTTTAAATATAGCATAGGGCAAAAATGATGAGATATCACTTCCATGATTAGGTTATGAAGGACTGCGACTTCAGCCTATCTAACAAATCCTCTTCCTGGCTTTGTTGAAGCAAGTTGCCATGTGGGAGAGGCTTGCAGGCAAGAAACTGATATCAGCCTTTAAATAACAGCCAGCAAGTTATGGAAGCCTTTCAGTCCAATCATCTGGGAGGAACTGAACCCTTCAATAATCATATAAATGAATTGAAAGCAGTTCCTAACCTGGTTAAAGTTTCACTGCAGCCTTGTGAAAGATCTTGAAGCCTAAGACCCAGTGAAACCATGCTTGCATTTCTGATCTATAAGAACATGATATGTGTTGTTTTAGGCCATTAAATTTTGGAGTAATTTTTTTATGCAGGAGTGAATCTGCCTGCATTGAGGAAGCTGAGGCAGAGAGATGATTACTAACCTATTATCTCACAGTTATTAATCATCATACTTTAGCACTGGAGGGAGGTTATCTCACTGATCTGAGTTACTCACTTTTGCTGTCCCATTTAGAAAGACTAAGGAAGCAATTCCATGATAATGCAACTTATCAGGGACATCTGGTGTTTTCTCCCCATTTTTTATTGTTTCTATACTCTAGTTGCCTGAGTTAGGAAAATGAATGAGGAATAGGAATTTCAAAAGTAGGAATTTAATATGAAGTTTCAGTCAAAGAAGACTAAAATTTATTATGCTCTTACTCTATGCCAGGCACTGGGATTCAATGTGTTGTATATTCAGTTTCTGAAACAGTGACTTTATAATCTGAATTTTCCCAGGTTACTCCTTTCATGGAATATTCCTGGATTGCATATTTTTTTTTGCATCATTCAACCAAAGGCCTGCGATAAAAACACTTTTACCGTAAAGCTGAATTAAAACATTTAATCAACAGTAGAATTTGTATACTATGCTCCACATTTTAATTTTGTAGTTTGTTACAATGAGAGTTACTATTACCTTTGTCTACAACTTGCTCACAGGAATCGTACCATGTGCAATCTAACCCTTCTTTCAAACCTTTGACTTTGCTTGCTCCTGGGTTTGTGACTGAGTTGCAGACGATGTGCTCAGGTCACTCTCCAATAATATGTGTTCTTCCAGGCCCTTGGTCCCTCACTCACTCAAGAATGGGAGAGAGGACGCTGCCACATGCGGTGAGCTCATTTAAGTAAATATTGGACCCCAAAGAGTTTTGCAGAAAGTGATTTATTTAGGCAGAGAAAGAGAAAAAGTAGAAAGAAATAGCGATAGAGCAAGCTCTCATGCTATCTTGTGAGGGGATCCAGAAATGAAGTCCACCCAGATGAGAGAGAAGGGGACTTTTAACCTGGGAGTTATTGTTGCCCTATTCAAGTTTTCCATCCTATGAAAGGAGTTCCTTTAAACTTCCACTGGAGTGATTGATCTTTGATTCTGACCTTTGATTTGTTGTTTGGCCCAGAGTCCTCCCATAGCTTTTCCCAGGCTTTTTAGACATAGGAAATTCACCTGGGCAGTCTATCTTCCCGTGAGCTGAGAGTTAAACAAAGACCTCTAGTCTCCCGGATGGAGAGGTGGGTGGAGGTATGGCACTGGGAAGTTCTTGCCTTCAAAACCGTGCCATCTTGTGGACCCTAGGAATACATTCCCCCAGGTTCAATATTCCATATCTGCCTGAGCTCCATTGCAGGCAGTTGAACATGTACCTTTGTAGCTCTACAGTGAGTGACTCGTCACTGAGGTAAATAACAGCTTCAGTTTTGTGAAGTCCAGCTCTTGTTTTAAACATGCATCAAAAAAAGAACTAGAGTAGAACATTCTCCATGATTCATTGCAGCATTAGTTCTCTCTGTCTCCTTCTGGAAATCCACATGTGTGGTCATCACTGCCTGATTTCCTCTCTCCAATTAGCTTTGCATTGTGGAACACAGGCCAATCCCACCAGATAATTGGGTCTGAGTGAATTTAACAATAGTTACTTCCATCTCCTCCATTTTTAGGTCAGCATGCTTGCAGGAATCATTTCCGATTAGTGCTATTAGCTTAGTATGGTTAAAATCTTTGGATGGTCGACATTTATAAGAATAATAACTGAAATACTCTTTTCTGATTATGAAGCTAACATTATGGTGTGGATGTGAGTAAATGAGCATCTGCATTTGGCTAGAGTAAAAATCTGACAAATCACTGCCCACCAGGAATAGATCATGAGCAACTATCCTTAGACAGATGAGAAAGCATAGATATGATTTTTCAAGGACAAAAAGAAAAAAAAATCAAGCAAGGAATTTGGACAAATGTTTGAAGAAGTATTTGTTCTTGATAAAAAATTGATGACTAGAAGAAATATTAAGCTGGGAATTCTCTTCCACATGTTGAAAGGAAAATAATTTAATGTGCTGAGTAGGATCTAGTTAAGGTGGTTCTGGACTTATTTCTACCTCAACAACATATTACCTGTGTGATCTAATAGAAAATTTAAGCTCTCTAAAGCTCAGTTTACTTTTCTGAAATTTGGGTTAAAATGTGTGTGTAAGGATAATCTGACTTCAGAATTATTGTGAAGGTAAAATAGGACAACAGTAAAACATTTAGCAAATTCTAGTTTACAATATGGTTAATAAATACTACAATTTTTGCTAAACTCTCAGAGTGAGTCTTCTCAGTGAAGTTTTACTATTGTGCAGTGAAGACAACAGTGACATATTCAATTAATGATGGTTAATTGGCATGACTCTGGAAATAAATTGTCAAATAACTAGCAAATGGGTGACAGCAGTTTGTCATAGTACACCAAATTGAACAAATTAAGCAGTGAAGAGTGGAGCGATCAACTTGTCCCTCCTCTCTTCTGAAATGGGAGAGTTCCCTGATCCCCCTGGAAGACACCCAGTAGGAGTGCGGCTCATCCGTTTGGCCCTGGCACTGCTCAAACCCCTTACGGAAGGGGGCGAATGCAGATGAACAGGTAAAGGAGCCCAAAGGGGCGGGAGTTACAGTGTGCCCATTTAGCTCTTTCACCCACAGACGGCTTGGGTGTTAATCAGCTCAATGGACCCTCTGCCTTTCTGCAAAGGCAGAGGACCAGTGGGACAGCTTTCTGTGTCCTGTGCCCTTGTCCAGCGTCCTGGAAAAACTGGATCATACATGGACTCGGAGGATGAATCTGGGAGTTTTCCTGAGTGGTGGAGGTGGCTCTCAGTGGGATGGATGGGAAGCCAGAAGAGAGGGATGGAGTGGGAAGATGATCTTCCCCAGGACTTTGGCCATCCAGTGGCCGAACTCTTCTCCAGCTGCCCCCAGCGAACTCCTTTCACTGTTCAGACATTCCTTCTTTTTCTCTCTCTGCTGCTGCGTCTGTCTGCCTGTCTCCTCATGTCCTCGCCTGCTTGTCTGCTCTAGAGCCTGGGGTTTGGGGTTTATATGGGTACAGTATAGGGGGTATGGCAAGTGAAAAAGCAACATTTTGGGTGTGAAAATAGGAATGCCTATCCTCATTTAGGGCCGTGGATATCCAGGCTTGTGGATAGGTCCTTTGCGGGAAACCACCCCCTTCTGCCCAGTATTTCCCTGCCACCTGTCCATATCACTTCCACCTAAATTCCTGGCCCTAAACATTCTTAAACACACAGCTGTCCCATAAAGGTCTAACAATAATAAATGCATCATGTTGACTGTACCACATGCTGGGGCATACCTTAACACAACCTCTGAAATTCTGAGAAAAGATCATTTTGAACTTAGAATTCTGGACTCAGCCCCCAAAATCAATCAAATGTGATACAATATAGGTATTTCAAACACACAGAATACGGACCTTTCTTACCTTTCCTGGTCAGTTACTTGAGATGGTGACAGAAAGCTCCTGATCCTAAAGGAAATTAGGCTAGTCTAGAGATTTGATACTGTCTTTAGAAAATGAAACGTCTTGAGAATAATGTGAGAAAAGAAAAGTATTTACAGCATTACCGTTACTCCTTCTCTGCTGTAGAAGGTGGAATAGAATGACCAAGAACTTTCCATGTAAACCTGCTAATGAGCTTGACCAAGCACACTTGTACAATATACATAGCATTGGCCAGAGAAAGATATCTGAAAGTTGCTTTCCTGTAAAGTCTTCTAGCAGGATATACCTGGTTTGACTAGAGTGTTTATTGTAAATATACCTGTGATTATAAATTTATGGGTCATAATTAAATTGCTGTTACGGCATAAAAGGGAAGAGTAATAGAAAGAAGAAATGACTTATTTAGTGAGCACTGTTGCCTGTATTGCTCAAGATTTATCTGTTACTATGAAATCAAATCACATCTTAATACAAAAAAAAAAGAATTTTTTAAAACAGGCATATGCAATTTTAAAATTTACATAGAAGGGAATGTTTTGACTATACCTGGTTCTCACTTATGTTATTATTATCATTACAAAAAGTTTGATATCCAGCAAGACTTATCATTTAGGCGAGTCCTTTTTGTCAGATCAACTTTGTACATCGACACATCATTGAATACAAGCAATACAATTAAAAAGGCCATTTAAAACTCAATCAAAAGCAGTGAATGTGTGAGGAAAAGTAACATAATAACAATGAAGTCATCCTTTGGTTTTCATCAGGATTTGGTTCTAGGATCTCTCACAGATAACCAAATTCATGGATGCTCAAGTCCTTTATAGAAAATGGTATAGTATTTATGTATAAGCTATACATATCACCCAGTATAATTTAAATCATCTTAATTACTTATAATTCATAAAGCAATGTAAATGTTATATAAATATTTGCTATACTCTATTGTTTTGGAAATAATTACAAGAAAAAAGTCTGTACATGTTCAGTATAAATGCAACCATCCATTTTTTCCAAAACTCTTCAGCCTGCTTGGCTGAATCCATGGCTGTAGAACCAACGAGTACAGAAGGCCAACTGTGTATGTATTAACTGCATAATAAATCATATATACATAGTAATTTAACAAACAAACACTTCATTGATTCCCAGTATTTAGAATCAACATATAGAAAAAGCACAGAATATATGATCACATGATGAAGTAGAACATAAATGCTATTAACCTTGGCATTAAAATATAGATAAAGGGAGTTCAGAGGCTGAGGAAAAATATAGTTGAAAAAAATTGTCAGTAGTTTGCTTATTTTACAAAGTGAGCAGTGTAGACGCAGCTTGGCTGTTTCTAAAAATAGGGACCAAATGAGTCACAAAATGGTAAGTTTCCAAAATTTATATATTAAGGAAATATAAAATAGTGAATTCATTATTTGAAAAAGGAAAGATTATTCCATAGTAGTTAAAATAGTTAGTGTTTATCACATCAGGAGGTAAATAGAGATAGCAAAATAGATAAATTAAAAAAATAGAAATAGAAACATCAACAGTCACGTGCCACACAATGACTTTTCAATGACAGACCACATGTCCAATGCTGATCCCATAAGATTATAATACCATATTTTGACTGTACCTTTTCTGTGATTAGATTTGCTTAGACAAATACTTACCATTGTGTTATAAATGTCATTATATTCGGTACAGTGATATGCTGTACAAGTTTATAGCCTAGGAGCAATAAGCTAGTAGCGTGTGGCCTAGGTATGCAGTAAGTTCTACCATCTAGGTTTGTGTAAGTACACTCTATGATGTTCAGGCAACCACAAAATCACCTAATGATACACTTCTCAGAATGCATCCCTGTCATTAAATGACACATGACTATACATACAGGTGAAGATAATCAGCAAAAGACATAGTTCCTCTTTATAAACCTGTGTATACTTCATAATTAAATATGCACATATAGTAGGTTAGCTATACACTCACACATATGTACAGCCAAAGTAATGTATGTTCATCCTCAATATGTTTTATATACATTTATGTATGTATGTATAGAGATACATAAATAGAGGAAGAGAGAGAGGGAGAGACGAGAGGGAGCTTGAAAGTGGATGGAAAGTAAGTTATCCAGCTCTGCTCAGGAGATAAAGCCCTTGACACTAAAATGTAATAATTTAGAATAATAATGGTGGAAAATATTTCCAGTTATCTTAGTTGCAAAAATGCTTGCTAAATTCTCCCAGTTAGCCTGTATTCACTCTCAATATCCAGAAAGGAATGTATGATTATAACTGAAAGCGTGTGTCAGAAAACAGAGTATGTGAACTACATATTAAAATCTCAGAGAGATTAATAAATTTATGTTTAGATTTATAGCAAAGTCTCATCAATTTAATGGTGCTAAAATTACCCCAGTCATAATGTGTCTTAGAAATACTCCTTAAAGCAGGTTTCTGGAGTGGGGAATTATAGACCAATGGGCTACCTAGTTCTCAGGTTTCTCATGGGGATGACAAAGGTGAAGGAAGCAAGCCCAGCAAAGTGTTTGTCATGCTTCTTCTTGTTATTATATTTGATAACATTTCATTGGCCAAAGCAAGTCACATGAGCACACAAAAACACAAGTATTGACAAAGTACATTTGACCTGCAGAGTTGGAAGGAATTGTAAAATGACATGGTGCAAGTTTTGGGTAAAAGGAAGGTGAATAGTTCAGGCCAATGCAGCAATCTACAATGTGTCTCAAGGCTGGAACAGTTACTTACATATAAAGGATACAAATGAATATTTGTTGTTTAACCTTCTTGTAATAGACTTTCCATTTACAGGTTTAGGACTTATCTCTAGCCCATACCCATCTGTCTTCAAATAATGTATGCTAAACAAATTGGAAAGTGAAGGAACATTAAGCAGGACAAAATAAGAAAACATATTTCTTTTCTAATTCACTGATAAACAGGCAGCAAAAGCTTACATTTGGGACATGCAAGTCAGCACTTTGCTCATGCTGACTTGGCAGTAATAACTAATCTGTATTTATGTGAACTAAATAGATAAAATTGTTTCCTTTTAAATGGTGTGTTTGTGTTTCATTTAGACAGAAAAAGAGGCACCTGATTTAAGTCTGTTTCACCAAAAAATAAAAAGAAACAGATGCATCTTTAAAAGCTTCCAAAACCGTTGTTTTGGGATGTGTATGTATGAGAGTGGAGAGTAGGTGGATAACTCAGGGGCTCTGGAGAAGATAGCAAGATAGGAACGGTTCAAACGGAGACTGTGAATACAGCTGTTAAGTAAAGAAGGAAGCAAGTACACCTTTGTCTATTGAAAGAAGAAAACGGAGGAAAACACTTTGAGGCATATAGTAATAAAGATGAAAAAACTCAGTCCTTACATAATCGATTGTTTGTCAGAGATTGAATAACACATGGAAAGAATATATATTGGGGGTACAATTAGTCCTGGAAGAAAATGGCTACTATTGTGGGAAAGCAGAAAAACAAAAACAAGCAAAAAAAAAAAAAAAAAAAAAAAAANTAAAATGGGGGATGACCAAGGAGTGAAATAATGATCATTTGTCTTATTTCAAGCACTAGGAGTGAGGCAAGACTGTTATCATGACAGTGTTTGATCCAGTAACCAAAACAACCAGATACAATTTGTTTTTCTAAGTATACTGCATTTAAATTTTAAAATTATTCTTTGCCAGGCGTGATGGCTCATGCCCTTAATCCCAGCACTTTGGGAGACAGAAGTGGGCAGATCACCTGAGGTCGAGAGTTCAAGACCAGCCTGATCAGCATGGAGAAACCCCATCTCTTCTAAAAATACAAAGTTAGCTGGGTGTGGTGGTGCATGCCTGTAATCCCAGCTACTTGTGAGGCTGAGGCAGGATAGTCACTTGAACCTGGCAGGTAGTGGTTGCCATGAGCCCATACCATGCCATTTCACTCCAGCTTGGGCAACAAGAGTGAAACTCTGTCTCAAAAAAAAAAAAAAATATATATATATATATATATATATATGCACACATATATGTATATTTATGTGTGTGTGTGTGTGTGCGTGCGCGTATTTCTTTAAATCTGTACATAGGACTATGTACTTTCTAAAGTAAACATTCAGTATGTCTGGATCTGGAAGCGCATGCATTAAATTTTATTAGAAAATAGTTGGGCACATCATAGAGAACTGGTAATTGAGTCTAGGTTTTGTCTGAGTGATCAAAGTTGTGGCTTAAAACTGTGATTTAAATTGATTTGGGTTAAATCAAATCCACCTTAGATCCTGCTGCTTATGCTTGCAAACTTACCTGAGGATTATTGTATAATAGGAAGAAATACCCAGCATTAGAAGAGACAACCAGGAAACAGTGCTGTGAATGAATGCCCACACTGGGAAACAGCACATATTTTCCTGACTGTGAAAATGGATATGTTAGTTGCAAATACAATAAAATAACAGCATGAATATTTGATATAACTAAACAATGCTTTCAACCTAACCTCGGAAAACTCTTGACCCAGCACATTCTCACAAATTACAGCATGATTTTCAAATTGAAGACTGCACATTGTCTTCTGCACATTTTTTAACATTACTTCACCAAATTTGTTTTCAGCAACTATGAAATATTACCTATGAATACTCAGATGAATAAGTGAGGGCCCTGCCCTCAAGAAGAAGAAATATATGCACTGATAATTACTGTTACAATCATAGGAGTAGGTCCTGTGTGTTAAGGAAACACAGAGAGGCAGCTCTTAAATTGACCTTAGATAGCTATGGGAAGCTTTCTGGAAGAGCTGATAATTGAATTGAATGAATTGAGCCAAGGAATCAGGGGAGTGTGTTCTTGGCAGAGAGAAGATAAGCAAAGGTACAAAAATAAGAAATAGCCTTAATGTGTAGAAGAAACTATTTGTAATTAGGATAATTAGAGTATGGTGTAGGAGGCTGAGCCTGGTAGGGGATGAGGTTGTGGAGGTCACATAACAGCATCATAGGTCAGGCTGAGGCTTTTTCTTTGGCAAATGGACTAAAAAAGTTTTGAATGTGTATCTTTATCACTAAAATTGTTTTAACAATGAACATTCAATATAATTTATGAGTGATATTCAAGTATTATTGTACCAGTGCATTAGAAACAGTATAAAACATTTACAGCAGCAAAACATATTTTAAAGGATAAGATAAATCATAAGTGGAAATTCTAATATTTTCCTCCTAAATATCAATAATTTATCAAGTGTATTTCTGGGTTGGAAGGGGATACAGCTACCTTGGAAATCACTATCCTAAACACTCAGAGTAAAGGAAGTGTTTCAACAAAGAATTGACTTGGTGACCCTACCAGCAGAATGGTGGTTAGAGTTAAGACAGCCAAGATTAGAAAGGAGAAAGAATAGTTAGGAGAAGGCCAGTAAGAGTGATACTGTTAAGCTGAAGTGCAAATAAATTCCAGGGAAAAAAAAAACAGTTGGACATAGTAACTATTGTCTTCGGATGGCAACTCCTATGTTCATAACTCAGTGTTAATTAAATGATTAAATTAATTAAAGATTTCATAAAGAGGGCTAAGTTTAGCAGGTCAGTGTTGAATTTCTCCAGATACTTATTCTCCATTCAAATAATCTTGCAAAATTGCTGACAACAGAATAATTTCAATATCCATGGTTGTCAACCAAATGATGTGTCCATTTAAGAGACTTTATTTAGTTCTTTAACTCACTAAGGAAGAAAGTGACCACTTAATACAGGGTAACACAATGGCAAAATAATAACAATCTAGCTGATTTAGCCTCATGTAGTCAGTCTTTCAAAGTCATTAACAAGATTATGTATATACATCTGCCAAGATGTAGGGGCTGACCATGGCAGTTAGAAGACATAGTTTGGGGATATAGAAAAAACTTTTTTAAAGAATCCCCTCCCTCCCACTTTTTTTTGAATGGTTATTAAGTTCCAGTGTTGGGAGTCAGAAAAATCCAAGAGGGGCAGACTTTCTATCCCTCTAATAATCTACAATTCTGTAATGTCCTTGGCATTTGAAAAAGTCTAAACATCCAACCATAAAAGCACTTTTGGATCTAATAATCTTTTATAAGAATTTTTCTTTACAGAAGATCAAAGCTTTCTACAAATGTTTATTTCAATCTGACAGCATCTCTGCTGTAGGAAATACATGAAGGGAGGCCAATTTCTTTGGATGAAGAAGGAGGTAAAATGAGAAGTATACTAGACTTGGGGCTGGAAAGTATTGCAGTGATAGGTTTCAGTCTAGAACAGCTTCTATTTGTCAAGTTTCTTCAAGGATGTGAAGATTTTTTGATGTTGAAAATATTCTAATATTTTTATGAGAAAATATAAATGGCATGTATTGAATAAAAAATAACAGAATAGAACTATAAGGAATAATAGATACATAGTTGATCAAAATCTTATTTCTGACTTGACCCTGTAGAATCACAACAGAGGAAACTCAAGCCTCAAAAAGTCCAGCCACTGGACTCTTTGGATACATAAGATGCACATATTCCCATTTGCAGACGACAAAACTATAATTAAACAAGGTTAAATACTTTGTCCACAGAACAGTGAATTATAGGTGAAGGAATGAGAAATGAGGCTGCCTGTGTTTTACAACCAACAATGAGGTAAATGTCAGGAAATATGTTACCTACAAATTAATTATGTTATATGCACTATTTTTAAATAGATTTTTTTAATTTGATAAAGAAACCATTTAACTGAAACATGAGTGTACATATATATGTCTATGTATTTCTATGGATATCTATGTATCTGTCTACATCTTTAAAAGACCTATTTTGGTCAACAGAACAAGTGGACTTAAAGTTTATCTGGATTGCCTATTACAATGAATTTGTACAAAATCAAATATTGTGCGATATATTTTAAATGTATCTGTCTTTTTGCTTACCATTCAAATAAGAGAACTCCTGATGAATATAGATATAGGTTATTTCTAATATTTTTCTCACAATAGGCAACATTTATTGGCATTTACTTTTGTACTAACCTAATAAATCTAAAATACAAAAACTGAGTGAAAAGATGAGGAATTGATGTAAATATTTTGCTCTTTTCTGGGATAGAATCATCATCTTAAGAGACTAGTGCTTTTATCCTCTTTACAAACAATTTTAGGTAATGTGTTGTCATAGTCCAGATCTTCAGAACTTAAGAGAAAGGGTTGGCATTGGAAAAGTAAATGGGCCTCATTAAAAATCTGGGACAAAATGAATCTTTGAAGACAATAATTTTTAAAGCAATTTCTGGGACTGACCAATTTTTGGTTAGAAAAAAAACCTATAGTTGCTTCGCCATATTTCAGTACATGTTGATGTTCTTTGAAGCAGGCTTTGTAAAAACTGAATAAGAATGATTTTTAAATAACGATTTTCCCATGCCAAGTGATACTAAGTATACTTTTAAATACTTTTTAATGGTGGAAATTTATAATCAGTGTCTTTGGAAAAGAAATTTTTATGCGGGGCGTTAGAGAAAAAGAAGTTTTTAAAAACACCTTTCAACTTTTCTGTCAACCATTATTCTTTGCAACATGCTTATCTTTTGTTCTGTGCTTCAAACAGATTTTAATAAAAACATATACATTCAACATTTTATAAGGTACCATAGAGGAGGATAATGTATTCCTTTATGGAGTGTAACACTTGGAAAGAAGAAAGAAAGAAAGATGAGAGAGTAAGAAAAAAGTATATTTCAGAATCTCGCTTAAGAATTATAAATATATGAAGTTCGAAGACATGTATATGAAAATGTGAGACAGTTTCATCTCAGGAAGATATTACATCATCATTATAATCATTAAAAATTTACAAGTGTGACTTAAATAAATGTATACAGTTGTGTAATCATCTCAATAATCCACTTCATAGCTCTTTAGAGTTGCTTTCCTTTTTCAGATTAATGGAGAAGTTAGTTAGCATATATAATTAATTCAGCACTGATTTTTTAAAATCTTTATATGTCTTTCAATATATGCCAGTTTAGAAACACGCACGTATCTATAGCAAAGTGACATTGTGAGTAAATACAGTACAATTATGATACAGGTTATAGGAATCTAATTTATCAGAACAAAGGGATTTCTAAGAGAATAACAATTGTACAGACATATTTTTTGAATGTGGTAAATAAAAAAAAAAACACAGGATATATCTAAGAGGTATCCTGTTGTCCAATCTGTTCTCTTCATTGATAATTCTATCATTTTCAAGCTCACAATAAAAGCCCAACTCTTTTATGAAGCCTTCTCACATTTCTCCAATGTAATTTTTTTCTCCCTCTCACAGCTATACTTTAATAACTCTAAACTTTTACACGTGAAAGTCAGTGTATCTTATCTTAGAAATCTATATAAATTACACCATTTATTTGACTGAGTTCTACTGTGGATTTTTCAGCTCTTTTCCTCACAGTGCCTAGCCTTGTACTTTATGAATTAAGCAGTCAATTCATACATGTTAAATTAAATATAAAGAATAAACTTTTCTTTATTGTATGCATCTAGTGCATAATAAGGACAGAGTTCATATTATCTGAAATTTTGTAAAAGTTGATAGGGAATGTATATAAAATGTTATACAATATATCTAGATTATATAGTATGTATATATACATATTATTTCCTGTGCGTGTATTTATATAAGTGTTATGGACAAAAAGAACAACATAGAGTCTTTTTATAATAATAAGAGCAAGACAACTTGATGTACCTATATGTTAAAAATCTCTGCACTCATCCACAGCTCCTGAGCTGTATAGTCTGGCTATGGATTGTACCTATAACAGTTGGTCTGGGGATTACTTTTCACCATTTGCAAAAGTCTATTAGATCTATGATTGCATGGCACTGCCTGTGCTCTGCAGATATCTGGGTAGCTGTGGATCTCTGAACAGTAGTGCCTTTTAGTTGGGGAAAAAAAAAGTCATTGTCACCCTACAACTTCTCCAAACTCAAGGAACCAGTGCCTTGCCAATTCTTATTTAACTGTGTGTGCTTTTTTTGGTTTCATAGTTTGCCATGTTTTTCTTCATTAACACTTATTTTTAGTGTTTAAAAAATTAACTATCTTCATCTTTTTATCTTCTTTGATCGTCACCTTTAAAAAAATATTTCTCATTCTTCGAGCCTATTCATGCATCCATTGGAAGATCGAAAAGAATGTGAAAAAGCCAGAGTCAGCCATCTGGAAGATCAATTAAAGATGATAAACTTTTACACAAATGGTTCTTAATCCAGGGATGTATTCTGTTTTGAAATGACTCTAACATCTGGTCTCTTTGGCAAAAGTAAAGCTAAGTATGAAAGTTATCACTCTGGGTAATTTTGGAAATAACTGTCTTTTTTGGCTATGTTTGGCTGGGGCACTTGTCAGAAGAGAGTGGGAAGTATACTGCAGGAAAAATAGCAGTAGTCTTTTTGAGAAGCTTGGTGCACAACTTTACAATTGATGCCTCTTTTCGTTTTGGAAATGACTTTAAGGAGCCTTTTCAGAATCTTGCAACCTTAAGGGCAGTAAAAGTTGGTTAAATCAAACCCATTCAGATGAAAGAAGAGAGGAAAAAAAAAGAGCAAGAAGAGAAGGGATGTGTCCTTAGTCTGTATGTGCTGCTATAACAAAATCCTCGGGACTGAGTTATTTATAAAGAACAGAAACACATTTTCTGATAGTTCTGGAGTCCAGGAAGTCTAAAGTCAAGGGGCCAGCAGGTTCGTTTGTCTTGTGAGGGCTGCTTACTGCTTCAAAGATGATGCCCTGATGCTGCATCCTTTCAAAAATAAGAACACTGTGGCTTCACATTGCAGAATCTGGAAGGGCAAGCCCAACAAATGCTACCTTAATTCTCCTTTGGAGCTTTAGTCCCATTCATAAGGAAACTGCCCTTAAGGTCACCTCTTAGGGGCTTCTTAATACCATAACATTGGTAACACCTGAATTTTGGAGGTTCCCCATTCAAACCATGGCAGATGTTAAGTCAGGAGGAGATTAAGAATGCTGCCTTCAGAACCCTTCTTTGGGGTCCCTCAGTTTTCATACTGCCAGAGGTGAGTAGGAGGAAAGGACCCTTGATTTAGTGTATTTCAGCTACTATAAAAAATAAAATTATTAAAAAAATCATTAGAGTCTGAGCAGCTTAAGGAACAGAAACGTATTTTCTCATAGTTCTGGAAGCTAAGAAGTCTAGCATCAGGGTGTGGACCAATAACTGGAGAAGACTCTCTTCCTGAGCTTTCGGATGGCCACCTTCTCACTGTGTCCTCACCTAGTAGAGGGAGAGAAAGCACACTCTTTCTTGTCTCTTCTTATAATGATACTACTGCCATCATGAGGGCACCCCCTTCATGACCTTATTTATGGCTAATTTCCTCCCAAACATCTTGTCACCACATATCCCAATTTGGGGAACACAATTTAGTCCATAGCTATGCTTGCTGCACTAAGAAAAGGATGTGAATTTAGTGCTGCTGCCACTGGTAATTATATGACTTCGAACAGATCACTCTATCACTATGAAATTTTATTAACTTCTCTGTGAAATGACAATGGAAATTCCTAATTGCCTGCTTGCCGAAGGATGTCACAATAGCTTGATTTCCTCAATCTATCAGCAGGGGATAACCAAAGTGGGCACTTAAACAATAATTAGAAGTTATAAGGATTATAATATTTCTCTCACACTCTTAACAAGCTATTGACTTATTTTAAGAACTGTTTGAGTTTTTCCTGTTTCTGTCATGATGCTTAATTCAACAGTAAACTGGGTATGTTGGATATCTGGAATCTGATATCTGACCCTTAACATCTATTACTACCTCAAGCTGCAAGCTGGTTTTCCACCTCTTGTATGATACAAGCCCCCTTTGCTTTTGTGGACTTTCCAGATGTTTTCAGAGGTTCCATCAAGGATAGAAACAAGTTGAGTTTCTCCTAGCTGATTTCTGCCAGCAATGTTCTCTAATATATATATATATATATATACATATATATATATATATATATATGCCATACTGTTTCTCTAGGATTATGTCAAGGTGTTTTCCATTGGAGCTGTGGACATATGTGGATAAATCCTCAAACATCTATGTGGGAAATAAATTGGGGAGAGGCAAATAAGATAGAATTTTACATTCTTTATTGAGCGTACAATGCCTTCTTTCTATGCCCTAGAATAGAAGCACCACAGCACAGGCTTGGGCCTCAATTTGCAAAGCGACTTGTATATTCTTCCTGTAGGACCTCAAAGAAATTGCCTAAATTGTTTGAGTACATTTCTTCATCCATGAAATATAGTTATGATACCTACATTACAGTTACAAGTGGGATACGTAAAAATAGAAGACATATGTTCTACATAATTTGTGGTCTTCAATAAATAGTAGCTGGTCTTATTTTATCATGATTGTCATCATCATTGTCATCATCATTGTCATTTAAGGATTCATAAGCTCAAACATCTAAGGAAGTTTTATAACACTGTGAAACATTATAATGTGGGCACCAAATATTGGAATTTTGTGAAATTTGAAGTATGTGTTTGGAATTAATGATACTGGCATTTTTGCCTCAGAGAAGTAATATAAACTTCCTGAGTTGAATTCTTTTTTCTAGGTTGATAACTTCCTAGGTATAAACCTTTGTTTTATCCCCAAAAACAAAGTTACATAAGCATGCAAACTGAACCACCTCCTTTTGGTGGAATGCATTTTCACTTTTGCAAGGAGAATTATCTTAAAAGGGAAGCCAAGCTATAGTGAATCCTTATATTTTTCTAGATGAGGGCCATGATGTAGTGCTACATCAATTATATTAATTTACTTTGCCATAATTTGGCCAGACATAAAGATTCTGCAGAAAAACGGCATTTAGACTGGCATATAATGTGGAATTGCCTGAGAGGATGGAGAATGAAGAAATTTTTATCATGACCAGTTTAATATTTAACCAATGTGGTGTTATTCACAAATCCATTCTGTTTTATAATACTTTGGATGTTCGCTAACATTCATCTTGTTTATTTTCTTTACCTATGGTTGATGTTTCTAGTTTCTTATCTGCCAGAGTAAGCTCTGCCCAGTTTCTAAGGCCAGTGCCGAAGTATTTAAGTCCTCCCCAATTTAATTCTAAGTATTTCAATATTGTCACCTTCTACTCAACAGTTAGCTTTAACTTGTGAATACCCAAGTCCTGATAAGCAAGTCTTGCTTTGCTTCTGGAACTATAGTCCATGTTATAGTTCTTATAACTACTTTTTTTTCCCTTAGACTTGATATTCTGTCCTTGTAAACTGTATAGTATCTAAATTTCTCTGAAGAATGGAGCCTCTGATGGCAATTGGCCTATGAACTGCTCACAAATTCCACAATGCCAACTGCTTGCCTCCATCTCCAATGTGCAGGATTGTCAGGTCTGATTAGATTCTCTTGTAAGTGTATCTCTTATCTATGATTAAATACTCTTGATTTCCACCCTGCACACTGTGCTGTAGTTTAGTCCAAACCTTTAGCCTTATCAGCCCTCAGTTATGGCTGTTTCTTTTCCCTCTCTCTCTCTCTCTCTCTCTCTCTCTCTCTCTCTGTGTGTGTGTGTGTGTGTGTGTGTGTGTGTGTGTAAAATCATATATAAGTTTCTAAATCTGCCAGGTCACTCTATCTTTTTGTACTTAACAAGCTTTGCCTTAAAAATCCAAGGTCTCAACCATAAATGGGCTTCTAATACATCTTATCCCAAACTTACTTTGAGTGGAAATTTGGGCTATGAGGCTGTGAATGGGTAGGGAATCTGGTGCTGGTGTTGGGATGGAATGAAGGAGCAGAAGTTATATTGTGCCTTGACTTATGAAATATCAAAGTAGGGTTACTTTTTTCCAGCTCCAGGTTCCAGAAATTTTGCCATTCTCTACGTGAATCTGTGGCTGCATTTAGATATGATCCATTCCTGAGAACATGATACTGAGTTTCTTTATGGAAGCCTACTGCTTTATTAATCATAGAGAATGAGTCTTACACCTGAAATTTCAAATTTACATTCCTATGGAATGGAATAGGTAATTAGTGGGTTATATTAATGAACAGAATGGGTAATTAGTGGGTCAAGAAGACTCATCTGTAAATTAAAGCATGGGATATAGCAAACAGGGTGACTTCATTATTAACACATTTTTCTTACATTTATGCTTAATCTCTTCTGTTTGATCCGTCTTCATTCTCACTGTAACACCAGGAAATGATTGACAGGACTCCTCCTTTATGACACAAAGAGATGAATTAGGCTTAGTTTTCCACTCAGCACTACATTTTCCCTGGACCTTTCTTTCAGAGAATTATCTGACCCAACAACTGAATGGGGTTTTCCATTTATAAATCCTTTGTAACTCTAAAAGTTTTACTCAGTGTGCTGTTCTAATTTCATACTCCTGATAACGCTGTTCTGCCAATGACCATCTCAGAACTCCTCCTATCTATAGGTTCTGTGAGTGTGTGTGTGTGTGTGTGTGTGTGAGAGAGAGAGAGAGAGAGAAAGAGGGTGTGTGTGTGTACGCCATGTGACAATTTCAGTTATTGTAGTAGCTATGTATTGAGTTATAAGGGTGAGAAAATACAATTTAAACAATTTCTAACATCAAATGAGTTACTTCCAGGAGTTTAGCATCTTACAGACTATGCTAGAGGCTTCTGCTGCATGCCCAGCTGACATTCAGAGCACGTTTCCCTTCTATTTCAGTGACTCATAGAAATATGGTGAAAAAAATTTCTAAGATTGCTTCTTCTACTCTTTCAACCACCTTCTTTCTAATTATGGCTACTTACCACTTCTCTGCTTTCCATGAATGTCCAACGTGTGTTCAATAACCACAAGACCTCAATATGAGCTAATATCTATTCTACATCTTGTAGATAAATAATGAGGTTTTGTATGCTTTACGCCAGTGTGAAACGGATCTTACTTGTTTCACTTATAAGTTGTAATCACTTTTTAACTTACCAGTTTCCCTAAAGAGAATATAAGCTTCAAGACAGCACCACCAATAAGAAGTCAATTTTGTATGTCTACCTTCTTGTAATAGAGTGAATTATTGTTTCCAATGTATCCGTTCCATGTGGGAGTTATTTACATACTCATCCTCATACCATTGTCATTGACTATGGTGCTTGGCCGTAGTCACTGTGTTGACCATCGTAGCATTAATGGACAAGATATGAGTGAACACTTGAAATGTGCATGCATGATTGACTTTGTGCTCTTCTCCATCTTTTTCCATTGGAAGCACCACCTTGCACTTGCTATGATCCAAGGATAATAAGTAACACTTGGAGCAGACCTACAACAACTTCAGAGATTGGGGCAAAACACAGCTGAGCCTAGCCTAGATGGCTAAACCTGAGATGATGTGAAGACATCTATGATACAGATATAAATGTTTATTTTTGTATACCACTGAGATTTTCTGGTAGTTTATTTTGTAGCATTATCTTTAACTCTCTATATTTATTACAATGCTTACAATGTAGTTGGTAACTCAACATTTGTTTAAAAGGAACAAAATGGCCATCATTTAAATCAACCCATTAAAGAAACAGATACATTTGGATAGATGATACTGTACAGCTAGTGCTCGACTTACTACCACGGTCAGGACCGCGGACCGGTCGTAAGACGATTTGGTCATAAGTTGAGTATGCTATATGTACAGTTGAAATGGTGCACGTGGAGATGGTAGTGCTGCCGGAAGCTGGTCCACACTGTTGTACACCCAGCTGGGCAACGTTTGCACTGCCAGACGCGGAGCAGTCTTGGCTAGCGATTGTGGTCGTAAAGACGAATGGTCGTATGTTGCATAGGTGGTAATTCGATCAAAACCTGTACTCAATAACCATAAATAAGATGGGAGCTTTTAAGAAAGCCCAAAATGGATAGATCAGAATATATCTCCATTACATGGCCAAATAATGACTAAAGTTGTTAACTTAAGAAGATAATGTATCACCTATTATTCTGGATTAAAAAAAATCTAGTTGGAGTGATAGAACTGAGATGGTGAAACAAATGGTAGAGTTAAGTATGAATGTATTTAAGTTTATTAGATGTTCAGCAGAGATCCAGAAGATGGTTCTGGTCTACACTGTAGACCAGAAAAGGAGTCTTAGGAGAGGGGAATCTAAAGCAGCACTTGTAGGATTTAGGGAGGAGGAAGAAGAAAGGGTCATTCTAGACAGAGAGAGGAACAAACAGAAAACTATGCAGGCAGCTGAGAATGGCCTGTATTGGTGGAAAACACTACATCCTGGAGAGCGGGTCAAAATCAAAATAAGAGAAAGTTGCATACTTTGAGTAGGATCAAATGCTGGGTGAGGGTAAATGCCAGCTAAGAGTCTTAAAATTGTCCATATGGAATCAGAAAGCACTGACCATTCTTGGGCCACAAAATGAAATAGTAAAAGAAAAATTGCTTTGGCTGAAATATTTAGAGTTGTTTGAAGAGGGAGAAAATAAAGGTAATGGAATCACAGTGCTAGGCAGTATACTTAGGGAAATCTAGCCTCATAACCTGAGATTTCTTTTTATACCACAGGGAAAAATGTAAGTGTTCTCCAAAGTTATCATTTTCTCTATTTTGTAAATTTGGAAGTGAGTTTAAAAAGTTAAGCAGCAAGAGGTTGAGTGGTTAGGAAAGAACAATTCTTTGGTACAGCTGGACTTTGGGGCAGAGTCTTTTCTCTGAACTATGTTCATTATCTGACACACTGATTTTAAAGACCACATTGCCCAATGCAGGTGCAAAAGAAAGAGTTAACAAAAGCTATTCTTGAGGAGTTAGAAGAAAGGGTTTTTGTTACGATGAGGGAGAATTTTTCCTCAGTTCTTAAGGATGGCTGTCAGCTGAGTTTCTGGAGATCATAACCCAGAGCTTAAACTTAAACCTTACAGTTACTCATGCTAGATAACATAAAAGCAATACCATTGTTCCCAGCAAATTAGAGGTCTTCAAATTGCTGAAAGAGACATAAAACAATAGTTGCATCAGTTATCTCATATTTAGTGTGTGTGTGTGTGCGTATGTGTGTCTTCATAAATACTACGTAAACATGTTAGGATTTGATTTGGGGGTATTTTCCAACCTGTTACTAACACTTATGCTATTTATTCATTACACACCTGGTAAGATGCCACTTCTACTTTTAATTTCATGTGTATTTTATAACATTATGGACTTTTAGAGCTGAAAGAAATATTATAGAAATCACATCCCATCTTGACACTGTCAGAAGTGGAATCAGTTGTCTCAGTGGTAACTGCAGTGGTGGAGATAGGCTGTGCAGCTTTTATTTGAGTGTTTCTTATTAACGATGCTACAGTTCATTGATCACTTAAAGGCTTAAAGTCTTACAATCATCCCCGACTTCTCCCTTCTCTCACTCTCACCTGGTATTGATTCTGATACTGAAATTCCCCTTATTTCTGACTTTTTAAACTCCATTTGAAACACTCCATTTTAAACCTCCATTGTCTCTAACCTAGAAAATTTCAATAACTTCACACTTTATTCCTGTGTCTATTTTTTGTTGTTTTTGTCCTTCTTACACGTTGTTCTTCCTGAAAGTTTTCCTTCATTATACAATTTCTGATTTAAAAATAATAATCGATTCTATGTCTCATTACATGACAAATAAAATTCAAGGTCTTTAGCTTACACAGCAACATTCTGTGATTCACCTCAAGACACTACTTCAATCTTATGCCTAATATATATGGCCAATTGTGAGCCCGATGCTGCTTATAACTGGACAAATGTGTCTCATGTTTTCCAACCTGTATAATAATTTTATACATCAGAACCAATATTTATGATGCCAACTCATCAAAAACAAAAAACAGTCTGATTTATATTTAAAATAACCTGAGAAAAAAAGAGTATATGTTTTTTATGTATATATATACACACATATGTATTTGTAATCTGATTTTGAAAGATTGTCATAAATGGCTATAATTTATAGCATTTTGAATATTAATTTGTGAGAATGTCTCAAAATTTTACAAGGCTAATTATTGTTATTATACTATCCTGAATATCACTCTTTTTCTTTTTTTTCTTGCTTTAAAAAAATTGGCTTTTTATACTGATTTTAAAGAAATAGAGAAGCACAATATTTTTTCAAATTACAATTAATATTCTCTTGTCTGTATTATATCACAACACTGTTTTTTCTTTAAGTACAAAATCTCTTTTTATAAATTCTTTTCCATTTATCAAATAATCTTACAGAGTTTTCCACTTCTGACTTGTGAGCTCTTGTTCACATTTGGCAAGTAGTCCATTGTCATGGCTAAGAGTTTGGCTCTGCAGGCAGATTGCCTCCATTGTAAACATGTCTTTCACACTTAGTTTTATGACCCTAAGAAAACTATATAACTTTTGGGTATCTCAGTTTTCTCACGTAAAAATAAGGATAATAATATTCCATATGTTGTTTATGAATAAAGAGCATGTGACTCATAGCTGTCTCTCAGTAAATATTAGCTATTAGTATTATCCACAACTTCAGCTGCCCTGAAACTTTACATTAACAGTCAAATGTCCCTTTGAGTTATTTTATTCTCAAGTTATATTTGAACTTCCAACAATCACACAGAAACTTTCTAAAAACATTTTGCATAATGTTTTAATTAAGCAGACTGAAATTTATCAGAAAAAAATAACATCCTACTATTTTGATAACAGTAGATAAAGTAGGTATGTGTGGTAAGAATAAAATGATTAGTTTGAATACTTGAAAGTGAAAGTTAATGCCTCTAGAAAGAAACCAGCTTCTTTTTGTGTTTTCAACTTTTATTTTAAACACAGGTGTACATGTGCAGATTTGTTACACAGGTGAATTGCATTTTTCTGGTGTTTGGTATATAAATGATTTCATCACCTAGGTAGTAAGCATAGTAGTGTCTAGTAGGTATTGTTTTCAACCCTTGCCCTCCTCCCACCCTTCCCCCTCACGGGGGCCCTAGTGTCTAGTGTTCCCTTCTTTGTGTTCATGTGTGCTCAGTGTTTGGCTACCACTTATAAGTGAGAATGTGAGGTATTTGGTTTTCCATACCTACGTTAATTATCGTAGAATAATGGCTTCCAGCTGCATTCATGTTGCTGCAAAAGACTTAGTTTCAGTTATTTAAGGCTGTGTATTATTCTATGACAAAAACTGCATTCTTAATATTAGAATCTACTCAAGAATTTTGATCTCATAATTATCATGGTTCTACCACTTAACAGGGATTTTGAATGATTTCTTTTTTTTTTTTTCAAGGTAAAGTACTTTTAATTTTTCCTCTTGGTAAGTTTATATTCACATTGCTCAAAATTCAAAACACACAAAATGGTGACCTAAGGAATCTTTCCTTTTAGTACGCTCCAGCTATCCTATTAACCCACAGATAGCCTTGTCATTAGCTGCTTTTTATATATCTTTCCAAAGCCAGTTTATATATATGCCACCAAAAACGTCCATGCATGTGTCTGTGTGTGTATATATAACATGTGTTGTTTTTTTTCCCCCATTTATTTTATTGCATTTTAGGTTTTGGGGTACATGTGAAGAACATGCAAAATTGTTGCATAGGAACACACGTGGTAGTGTGATTTGCTGCCTTC